>NW_009258947.1:3838684-3845442 GCF_000687185.1 Egretta garzetta
GGGAATTACGAAAGCGGAGTGGCAAGACAGGCTGCCCAGAAAGCTTGCCTTGCCTCCATCCGTGGAGATGGCTGCAGCCTGGGTGACACACTCGGGGTGACCTGCTTGAGCCGGGGAGGACAAGACGCACTCCAGCAGTCCCCTCCAGCCTCCATGGTTCTGCAATTCTATATGGTTCTGTGATTAATATGGTAAATAAACTGACAGCTGGCTAAACACGATGTAACAACAGAGAAAAAACTGAAAAAGAAACAACCCCTCCTTAGCCGCTTTTCTTCATAAAATGTTTCCTACTTACAAAAACATAGAATCATAGAATCACTTTGGTTGGAACATCTTCTCTTAACCACTACTTCTCAGATTCTTAGAAATGTTACCAGATGCCTTTAGTGTATAGTAGTCAATGTATAAGCACTAATGACTATTGATTCTGGATAAAATTTAATTGCAAGTCTCATAACATTACAGGCAAGCCGGTCTAATGCTGGTATTGCAGCAGCATGTACAAACCCCACCAGAAGTTCAGTGCCTATCCGCTGATTGGCATGGCTGCTAAATGCCAACACCCTCCTAGAGTTTCAGTTCCCTGAAAAGAAATTGAACAGCCAACATCCTCTGCAGGTCCTCGAGCCCCTGTCAAGTCCTGTTGAGAAGTAGTATTTGCTTTTCATCCCTTAATCGGCCTTAATCTTATAACTTTCCTCTCAGCTTTCTTTCCTCCTGAATTTCCAGAAAGATAAAACATTGGTAACAAATTAACATAAACCCCTTTCCTATTAGATATCCTATTATAATCTACCTATTAGATTCAGGCAGTAAAATTGCTTAAATTCAGTATTACACTGATGTTACTATTTATCCACTACCTAAATTTTTTTTCCAAAGTTGATGCTTCAAAAAAATACAGATTTCCGCACGGTAAACAGGATCTACATGATAACTGGAGATGTACAACAGGCAGATTATTAAACGCCACCTCTTCAGTATGTTGTTTGTCACAGCGTTCTGCCTCAACCAGCGATCTGATCAGGGATGATGGGGTGTTTTCCTTCAAGCCAAACTTCTAAAATAAACAGAGAGATGGCTAATTGTGTGCATACATACAAAAAAAAGCAGAGGAGAAAAATCTAATCCATGCACTACCTTACCCCTAGATGAGCTTTACTGTGCAGTTTTGGATGAGAGAACACAAATAAAAAAACCTCACCCATCTGTGAGCCACCAGCTAGCCAGTTCCCTCATTCTGTCACACTTCATGTGACTCTAAATACGTAACAGCTCACATTTTGCCTCAGTCAAGATATTATAATGCATGAGAACTACTAAGAAATCGAGCTTCTGCAGCTCTACCATTCTGTATAGCAATTAACAAATACAGAAATAATTCGGTGACTTCTAGCTTAAGCCCTACTGTTCAATGGTATGAAGGCACCTTACAAAGAAGTTGATGAAGATAACCTACCAAGCTTGTTTGCTGTCCCTGTATAGATGCATAGTTTTATTTTCTATGTCGATTACTGGTAATTACTCTCTAATTCAAGTGCACATTAGCCATTCCATTAATCTCATCACTGACTGGAAAAAACGAAGTCAAACACTTGACATCCAGAAGATCTGGAGAAGCTGATCATCTTCTAGTTCCATTTCAGATAAAATGGCCAATTACTACCTTTGGGACAACACTGAAGAGGAACAAACAACGCTAATGAGAATGAGTATGCATAAAAAAGTTAATGGAAACAGGAAGCCAGAAACAAATATCTTAGACACTAAGCAGCTAGAGAGAGGAGCACAGTAAAAATTAATTGTTCAAATTTTCTTGTGACCTGGCTTTTTAGTTTGTTCATGCTACCTTGCAAAGTAACACGATAAAGAAACCTGCAGATGCTGTACCTGATGGTACCGTGAGGCACAGGTGAGCGTTACAAGCCCATCTGTAGAGCAGGTATTGCTAGCAACAGAATGCCAGAGCGTATTAATGGACATCTCCCTGTTAGGTCACTGACCTCTTATCAAACCAACCAACCCCAAAGTCCCCTGCCCCTGACTTTGGGCTGTTAATATATACCTCTGTACAAAATAAAAAAAAAAAAAAGTTTATTTCACTAAGAGAAAAATACAGACCACTTAGGATGAAGATTTAATATTACTTCTTCAGAAGTCTTGTCTTTACGGTGAATTCAGAAGTCTACACGACAGCTAAAAACACTGACTGCGGCCCTTCAGTAAGATGGAGAAAAAGCAACACTGTATCATCAACTAAATTGACTGGATTGCAAAACAAACGCTATAGAAGAAAGTGTGGTTTTTTTCTCCCCAGAAGTTGGTATATGCTTAACACTTCAGGCCAGAAAGAAGCACAGTTCAAAGTTCAACTCCGAAACAATTACAGCAGCTCAACTTGTCACTGTGATGTTAGTCCTTTTCTGACTACTGCAAGTCTCTAGTCCCCGTACGTCAGGACTTTTGTTTACTCGCTCCTTCTCTTGCTAGTCTGTCAGCTTCTTCATTTCCTTGGAATCCAGAATGACCGGGAATATGCATCTGTTGGGACAAGAGTATAGGAGCGTTAGATATGCAAGAAAAAGAAAAAGTACATACATGAAATGTGATCATGCAGCACCCTTTCACTCACAGGACAGCAGCACTCCTTAGAGACCCTCTCCTCACACTTAGTCCGTACGTGTTTGTCCCAGGAATGTTCATAGTCTCCCTTTCTTCAGGAAAGTCTTGCCAAATTGTGAAAATCATCTTTATGTGAAGTAGTGAACTGGATAAGGACCACCTAACCTAGCCTCTAAGAAATGCAAACAACAGCTCCAACTCAGAATTCCCACTGTCAGAGAAGACAGAAAATCTTATCTTCATTCAACCAAGCTTAAACCAAGTTAATCTTTTCCCAAAAAGGTAGAAACCTCTATGCCACCAGCAGCCCTGGTGGTTACAGCACTCAGGATGCAGGAACAGGGTATGAAAACAATCTCTGGTTTTAGATGTCCTAACTGTCCACGCTTCCAGTAGGAACTGGAAACACTTTCAACCCAAGCCCCATCCTTGTCAGAATTAAGGGTGGAGGAATGTGGGGGAAGAAGGAGGAGAGGAAGAAAATCAAGCTTGCTATTTGGCAAGATCTGAGAGGGGACAAGCATGAAGCGTGTGCGAGATGGTATTTGGTTTATACAGCAAGGTTTTGGTACCTGGCAGGGGGCTGCAGCGGTGGCCTCTGTGAGAAGAGAGCAAGCCAGTGCCAGCCCGCTCCAAAATGGACCCACTGCAGGACACAGCTGTGCCCATCAGGAAAGCTGGTAGTGTCTGTGATAATGTATTTAAGAAGGCGAGGGGAGCGAGAACATGTGAGAGGAGCAGCCCTGCAGACACCAAGGTCAGTGCAGAAGGAGGGGGAGGAGGGGCTCCAGGTGCCAGAGCAGTCCCTGGTGCAGCCCATGGTGGGGCAGGCTGTCCCCCTGCAGCCCAGGGAGGCCCACAGGGGAGCAGATCTCCACCTGCAGCCCAGGAAGGACCCCATGCTAGAGCAGGTGGATTACCGTATGTGTAAGTGTATGCATACCCTGCTCCTCCTGAAATAAAAATCTTCCCAAGTTTAAGAGATTCAGGTGTAAGAAGGGTGCATAAAGCAACAATTTTTTTTTTATTATGTAGAATACTCTAAGGTCAGCTGAACTTTGGTCTTAGTTTGAAATTTTTACACTTTCTTCTCCTCAACAGACAATAGGAGTAGTTATATAAAATCTAGTCAGCCTTTAAATGGGAGTTGCCAACCCTGGAACACAGAACAACATGAATAGAAAAATATCTGTGACATTTCCCATAGAAGAAGCACACATTGAAGATCTACATCATCCTGTTTTCTATGGAATACAGACAGAGGCCCAATAAATATGCCATTAGTAGCCACAAAGTCAGTTGTACAGAGATTTGTTTCTAGAATCAATAGTCTTATACCACAATTAGAGTAACATGTAGGAGGAGGAGAGTGAAGATACCCCTTACAGTGTTTAGCACTGACGTTACAGGTTACAGAAAAATACATTTTAGCAGGAATAGCTGTATAGAAGTTGTTTTACTTCTTTACTGGAGAGCAAAACAATTTAAAACTTAAAAATGGGTATTTAAAAGACCTTCCTGTCCAGTTAAAGTACAGAAAACTAGACTTAGTTTACTTGGGATTATACTCTCTTAGCTTTCCTGGTTCAAAGACACTCATGTGATTGAGTTACACCAACAAGCCAGCATCTTAAGAGTTCTGAAAAGCGCATCCAGAAATTCAGCTACGACTCAAAAAGACACAGTTATGTTTTATGCTTAGATTTCCAGGAACAGAAATTGGATCTACTTACAGTACTAACTAACAATAATTATTGCAGGTATTTTCTATGTAGCAACAAGAGAGAAAACAAATACAAGCATGCATTTTAATAAATGAAATACTGGTTCCAAGATCCTAGAGTACGTTGCTTATTTGCTTTAAATAGAACAAGCAGCTTTTCTGTATCTATGGTTTTATTTATGGATGTACACTATTATGCTCTATAAAATTCTTAGCTGTGGTCACACTTGCAAGTTTTTACAAGAAGAGCGTTTAAGATGTCATTATGAACAAGATATGAGGTGCTTACCCACTGAATTTCTATGCCTTTTGATAGATTATCAAGTCTTTCAAAATCTTCTTTATTTATTACGCTTCCTCCTGAACTTGTTCTCCAGCCATTTGTTTTCCAGTTGTCAACCCAGCTCGTAATACCTAGGCAAAAGGAGCATTACCATAAAAATGCTATTAAAGAAGCCAGCAAGGATCAAGATGGAGCAAACAGCTTTTTAACAAGACATCAACTCCATACAAAGTCTCAGGCAAAGACACCAGAGACAGAAAATATTCTTGTTTAGTTCTCTACTACTGTCTTTCAGGATTGTATTTTTCTGTTATTAAATTACCCAACGACATTTTCCTCAACAGATATTTAATTTAAAGACTATAATCTTATATATATGCATTACTCATGAAATTACAACATGAACTTCAATAAACTGAAGCTAAGGATTTGCTTGATGGTACAGTAAGCTAGAACAAATCCATGGCTCTATTTGTTTTGAGAAACTGAGGAGACACACACACACATAGAGGAAAAACAGATGGCTACTTGTCAGCGAAGGAACACATAAGCAGATTTCTACAGAACAAGATTTAAGATTCTGGCCATCCCTTGCTGGCCACAAAATTTACTATATTACTCCTTAAATAAGGATTTTTATTTTTTGTTTTTTTAAATATCTTTTCTGGTCTCAACAATGCAAGACATCCTTATTGTTTTCATGACAAACAGACCCAAACCAAATAGAGAATCACCAGTCTTGCACACAAAACCTCCTAAACACCAAAACACATCCATTTGTACTTAACCACAAGCCTCCTTCTGTGGTATGTAAAAAAAAAAGACACATACAAAATAACTTTGATTAAACAAGAGTGGAACCTACACCTCAGTGACCCAAACCACAACAGCAAACTGCAAACAAAACCAAAGAAACTGAGACATTGCACCTAAAGATTCTTCTTTTCCTCCCTCATACTTAAGTCTCACACCTAACAGGAATTTTATCCCACACAGTAGCTTTTCCTCCTTCGTAACACCAGTTTCACAAACAAGATGGTATAGACTTCTCTTCCACAAAGCAAAAGTTGCAAAGATTTTTCTTTGCTCCTTAATACTTCGAACAACTTGCTTCTTGCAATAAATTGTGCATTTGGATTCTACTGATCCACATGCAACATCCAATCTTGCAGAGTAGAGACCCTTTTACTCTTCTCTTTTTCAGAATGCTTCTAGCAGAGATGAAAAAACCCCACCATCAGCAAGAAAAAAACCCAAACCAAACACACAAAAAACCCACCCCCACACATTCTGTTTCTATAGCAAATGCTATACCTAAATCTTTTGGGGAAAATAAGCTACTCAAAAGAGAGATTTAAGAGATGATCCTTAGGGAGAAGCAATGGAAAATTCCTTTAAGTTGTTTCTTAACATTTACTGTCCCTTCCTCATCTTACAAACTAGAATCAGGAGGAGAGCACAAGTCCTCGATGCTTTTCACTTCTGGACAGAACCTCTTTCACGCATATGCAAGCTAACAGAATTTGAAAAAAGCAGCAAGTGACAGCTCCAGCAACTCCTTCCTTAACTAGCAGTCACTTGTTCCTACTCCATAACTTTCTGTCCTTTTGAGGGTATTGCTACTCAAGGTGACATCAGAGTTTTTCAAGGTAAGTTTTGCTTTACTTCTAAACATGGGCCACTTGAAAAAGGAAAAAAACTGATGTCTTCTTTCGTACTCCTCCACTTTCAGAAATCAGAGGGGTCTTCTGGAAAGCAGAATGACTTACTTGGAGGAAAAGATACAGAGCTTTTTAACATACAAACCATTTATTTGCTTTATCAATAACAAGCAATGAAACGTAATTGCTTTCAGTGTTAGTGCTCAAGTATAGGAAGTTATGCTAAGAACAAGATACTCACATTCTCCCTCCCCGCAAAAAAAAAACCCAAAGTGTGAAAGCACAACATTTAATTTTCAATCAAAAGTTGCAGTAAGTTTTTATTTCAAAAACCAAAACCAACTCCAAAGTGATCTGGAAACAGCAAACCCCTGTACTCCCTTTGTAAAAACATGAAATACAAAGAAAAAATATTTTTGTAGTTCCAAATTATCATGGGAGTAAAATCTGAAGATCTCAGGGAAAG
>NW_009258947.1:3845483-3849033 GCF_000687185.1 Egretta garzetta
CATTTAGAAATTAAGTCTTACTGGCTGCTTCATATGGCATTTATAGGGAATAACGTTAAATTTTCCAAGTCTTTGGATGAAACTGAAACTTTAAATACATACTCTGAGCACATATCATCTTCTAGTGTAGCCTGAAAGCTCGGAAGTGTAGCCTACGTGTAAAAAGCAAGGAAACTTGAATCTACATGTACATGTGTGCATTAAGACAGCCTTTCCAATCCAAGCAAAACAAAACAAAAAACCTGCAGGGTTACTACAACAACTCCTGAGAACTTTCCTGAGTACATCCTTAACAAACTATACACGAACAACACTTTTTCTAGACTTTGCGTCATACTAAACGCCTTAAGACAAAAATCTTGTAGTTACTTCTGTCAGCCTTTACTGTAACAAGCACTTTGTCTCTACTTGTACTTCATGCAGTTAGCAGGTGACCCCTGTAATATTCTGAAGTTCTTCCCCAAGCAGTCATGAGTACTGAAGTAAGTTATGCATTCTCTTCCTTCTATCCCTCTCCCCAGGACTCAGTAGGTTCTGTGGGCCTTATGTAATGAAATAGCCTGCAGTCTGTCTTTAAGAATCAGGAAAACTAAAATCATTAACTTACCGTTAATAGTGAACTTGCTATCAGTGTAGATAATTAGTTTCTTGATGTTTTGACTCTTTGCTTGCTCTATTGCTTTGCAGGCTGCCTTAAAAACATTTCAGGAGAATCACAGTTCAGAACAGGATTTTGAACACATGCAATTAAAATACCAGCAAGGCACCTGATGCTAACATAGAACTACAGAGAATATTACTGTAATCTCCACATCAGTGAGTATCAACATGCTTTAGAGCAGAAGCTCCCAAAATTATGCATACAGATGACCACTTAATGAGTCAGGCAAACAGGGAGCTGCTTGAGTTTCACTGGCAAAAAAACCTCACAACATTCTGATGTTCAACTCTGTACTGAAGGAGTAGCTCTCTGCCTAATTTTCTATCAAAGCCTCTATCAACTGCACACCAAGTTTCTGGCATTTTCTCCATAAATTTGAGGAGGAAGGATTCATACCAGTTCCAACATTCTGGAACCCCTGAAAGGTTGGGTTTTTTTGGTTCTATGAAATATAGTAAGAGGTAGAAGAAGCTGGGTCTGGATGTAGAGCTGAAAAGCTCTTTAGTGACAAGTTTGACCCCGGCACACCACCATCACCTCTGCTTATCCTTCACTAAAATGGACTTCCTGTGGTCTTTAAGCAGATCAATTTCCCATTTCAGTTCATCTCCAACCACATAGTGCAGGATAGCAGCAGTACCAGAATCAAGATGAGATGGGAAGACTTAAGCCTGCTCTTGCCAACTTAAGTTTACTGTAGAAGTAACAGAAGTTACTCCCAAGAGCCAAAATTGTTTGGTTTTATCTAAGGAATACGATACTCTGATCCCATCACAATAAGAAGCTGATTCTCCTCTTAACCGCTACTCAGCAGCCCTCACCCCAAGGTCAGAGATAAACACATTAAAAATGCAAAGGATACTATGCACATTTTGGAACCAGGCCTTCCTAATGCAAGGCTGTTTCAAATAGCTGTGGTTGACCTGATGATATCTGCAAATCCTCAAGGTGAATTACCTTGTTCAAAACCAATAAAGATCAATAGAATTTGAAGAGAATGATTTGTGTTAAGTTGTAACTCCTGATACTTTGTGTACTTCCCTCACAGGTCCATAACTGGTTTCTGAAGGCCAGAGTTGAAATAGTGGTAAGCGTACTACTGTGATCTAATGTGCAGAAGCATTTTAGGACATTTACTGCTTACATGTATTTCTGCTCTTTGATTGGTCTGCCGTCCAGGAAGTCTTTCACTGGTATTTCTGTACCCAAGGAATGAACAGTAGATTAGTTAACCCAAACATTCACTATGGTGTGTAATGACATTAGAAAAATAAAGACAGCTACTTGTCTTCCTATAAAGGAGGATAAATAGATATTCTAGCTCTAACTTCCAGCTGCATTGTGCTATTTGGCCCTGCCATCAATATGCAATTACAGCTGTTGCCTTCTGTGCACACCTACACCTATTTTAAAACTTTCTGCATCACTTGAATTATAGCTTCAGCCTATAAAAATATTATTTCCAGTTGATTTTCCCCACATTCTTACCTCCCACAGAAACTGAATTCTCTTTTCCTGTAACTCACTAGTCTCATGGCACTGTCATTATGAGTCTCAACAGCAGAATTTCATATTCAAGAGGAGTTTGCTATTGTAAATCACAACAACACAAACAGCAATATATATATGTATATACATATAAAAATCCATCCAGCTACTTACAAAGGGTGGCCTGGTCCCCAGTAGACACCTATTCCAGCACGTGCCCTATTACGTCCATTACCTGAGCAACAACCATCAGTATAAACGACTGCAAAGTCACCTACAAAAGAATTACCAAAAGCAAAAGTTCAAGCACTTCTTCAAGGATGTAGACTCTTTAAGCAAAAAGAAATGTCTGCCAGCAGATTAATCTCCAAAACTTCCCTACCCAAAGAGCCCTTCAAAAAGTTAACTGAACAAGCCACGTAAATTAGTAATGCAGGACAATGCAGTCCCACTGCAGCTTTGCACCCTCACTGGTGCCAAATTAGTCGGCCTCTAGAAGCACCTCTGCCTCAAGTTCCACATTCTCACTACAATTCCTGTCGTCTTCAGTCAACTTTAAAGCTTCCTAGCTACGTCTGTAATCCAGACACACAAATCACACCTGTAACAATCAGATTAAGCTATATGTAGATACCAGTTAAAGCCAATTAAAACTACACTTAAAAGACAATAGGAACAAATAGATCACAGCTCACATTTCCATTTTAAAAAGAAACAATGTTACGCTAGGCCTGATGCTGCTCTAAAAGCTTTCCAATAATTACACTTGCTCCTTATGAAAGGAGTGCAAAGGACTGAAAAGAATTACAGGAGTAATGAAAGACCTCACCCATATACGAAAATTTATCTTCACTGACCGTTGGCGTTGAGTATACCTCATCATGTTTTACACGCTTTGCAATGTGTTCTTCATTTGTAGACTGTTCATAGGGCCTTTTGCATGTATTGCAACACAAGGCGTTTATTTCTGGTTCCTCTCTCTGGCTACCATTTTCCTGTGTTACAACTGGGGGACCATCTGCACCTTCCAAAAAAAAAAAAAAACAAAAAAACCAACAGAAAAACACAAACAAAAAAAAAAGATAAAGAGTTCAGCTATATAGAAGATCAAATTTTGTTTGAAACTACTACTTCTAAAGACAACACTTGTTATCACCTATTAGCAAGGCTAGTCTGGTAACTGACACCACCCCAAACTCTTATGCAAAAAATACTATAGCATAGCATACACCCGTCATTCTTGACCCCGGATCAAACTGACGCTGAGGCACACAGGTAACAGCCCTTAAAACGGACAGGGGGCAGGCGATGTTCTCCAAGTACCCACGGAAACGCTTTCCCCGCACTGACCCACCCACCGCTGCGCTTGCAAACAGGAGTCAAACCGGAGCCGCTGCCCTC
>NW_009258947.1:3849403-3852094 GCF_000687185.1 Egretta garzetta
GAGGGCGGCCCTACGAGCCGCGAGAGAGGCCAAACTGCCTGGAAAAGCCCAGGGTTCGCGGCTTTGAGGGGTGGTGGTTGTTTCCCCCACACACAAGCACTGTATTTTAAAAGCCACCTACGTCAGCTTTGGTTTGGGGGGAAGGGCGGAGGGTCACGAGATATGTATGAGGTCACAGCAGTTCATACAAACTCCTCGTTCTGAAAGCCCCAGTTACTATGAGACGACAGCAATCTCACAGGTGCCCTCACGTTCTCCCCCGCCGGCCCAAGTGGCCATCCCGGTCCCGCAATCAGCCCCGGCGGCCTCTTGGTCCCTAACAAGTCCCTAAAACAAATGGTGCCCCAGGCAGGAGCCTCCTGCGCCGTCCCCACTTGCCCTTCTCAGTTTGACAAGCACCCGAGGAAGGGCTGTCACTGAAAAGATGGCACCAGCGCCAATGCATTTAGTACATCCAAAAGCCTAGAGTTGAGGAAGGCCATTAAACCAGTTCTCACCCTGCTGTTCAAACCAAGGGCTGCTGGTGAGCGTGTTCCAGCTGAGCCCTGTACCCTGATGGCCTCTGACGAGAGGAGAACCACCTTGTCCAAGCAGGTGGAAGTTCAAACTGTTGCCAGCTGCAACCTGCTGTCGCATACCTTCATCTTGGGAGTGTCCTGCACTTGGACGCCAAAGCCGCGAAGTCTGGGTTTGTGCCGAATTCAGTGCCTCGGCTGAGCTCCTGCTGAGATCCCAGTACAGAAGATGGGGGCACAGGTACGACTGCCTCCAGAAGCAGCTCAACGTACGTACGCTGTTGCGTTTTCAGCTGCTGGACTTCCCACGTAGCTCTAATACGGACGTATTGCGACAAAGCCAGCCTCAAGATGCCAGAGCTGTAGAGCGTTGTATTTGGAGTTGCAAGGGTGGCCTAATAAAATGCCGAGAACGTGTAACACGGATGTTAATTTTGCCTTCCATTGCAAAACCAGCAAATGGGTTCAACATTACCACGTGTACCAGTTGGATGACACCTCTCTTTAAAAAAAACCCCAAACCCAAAGAGCTTATGCATTTGACAGGCCTTGATGGAATACAGAAACAACCTGGTCAGGGTTGTATCAGAATATAATTACTGCATTTTTCTTGCTGCTTCCAACATAGCCATCAGACTTCATACTACTCTTTCGTACAAAATGGTTATATCTGATTTTCTCACATCAGGATTATTTACTTTAATTATCACCGTAAAGGTTTCCACTGAGACTCACAGGCTTTTCACTACTTCCTGCCTGTGATACGTTTTATGGTTACTAAGTATGGTTTTCTATAGCAGATGGATTTCTCATTCCTTACAGGTTTACACATTTATATTACTCGTAGTCTTCTTTGGGCATCACATACTAAAGGAGCAATGAGCAGTAAGTGATGGGGAAAGAAAAGACATTCTGTTACACTCGTTAATTCTCTGGTTGAACAGATTCATACATCCAATTTACATGCAAGGATTGAACAGTAACTCTCCTGCTGTCATGACCACCATGCAGAATCCAGATTCAAACCCAAACAGAAAAAAAAAAAAAGATTTTTGAAGTCCGCTGGGTACCATACACATTACTTCCGTCGCTTTTCCTCCCCGTTGGTAAAACTGAGGCTGAATATCATCAGCCAGCCCTACCTTTACTGCTGCATCTCCGTTGCTCATTTTTCCTTGCTGTGGTGCTGCAGTGGCAGAAGAGGCACATCCCTTTCCTCACGTGCCAGCTGGCATTTTTCCTACCGTGGCATTTAGCACTGCTTGGCTAAGTGATACCTGTGCTTGCTTCATGGTACTTGCTCCCTGGCTGCTGTAGCGCTGGTGGATTTCTGGGGTTTTTCAGTCAGCCTGGGGCAGAGTGGACGTTTCAGGCTCTGTAACTCGCAGTTTTGTGAAGTGAGTGTGAAGACTCACCAAGAAGTGAACCATTTAGTCCCCGCCTGCAAAGCTCAAGGGTCCAGTCGCAAAAGCTCCCCTCATCTGAATACAGAATAATGTAAATATACACGTGGATAGGACTTTAAGTGGGTTTCATAAATGATTCAGTGCTTGTAATCGATGCCACAATTACACACAGTAACTCTGCGTAGCCACTGTTGAATAAACTGATCGGCTATACAAATCTAGCCAATTTTTGCCAAATCAAAGCTTGCCCGAGTGCTTGCGCTACCACAGCTGAGGCATTGGGAATGAGCGGCTAAGGGAAAAGAGAGGAGAGCAAGTCCCCATTTTGGTGGAAAGGTGGTGGCACCATGTTGGATGAGAGCGGTCGCTGAGCCATGGCCTGGCAGTGAGCGTGCCTCCCAACACACTGTGCCATGAGCTCAGCCGTGTTTTACTGCCCCCCTTATGCCGCTTATAAGGTGCCCTGTGTTTCCCCACCCCCACCTAGAACCAAAGCTTATTAATTTATTAACGTAGTTTCTTGGCAGCTGTTTCAAGCAGTTTGACCCCAGAGGTCGAGAACTTCAGGCTGGGAGGGGAGCAGGCGGGAGCCCCTGCGGGGAGCGGGGCGCCGGGGGCCGCCTCACGCCGCCCAGGCCGCGGGGAAGCAGGTAGCGGCGAAGGCTGGGCCTAACAGCGAGGAGAGAGGGGAGCAAGGTCTGCTCCCGCCTCCTTCCCTCGCAGTCGCAGGGCGAGCACCCGTGGGAGCGGGAGGCAGGCGGGAAGCGAGC
>NW_009258947.1:3852659-3875804 GCF_000687185.1 Egretta garzetta
CGCGGGGCCCGTGGGGCTCGCTCTGGCTTGGCCTCGCAGCATGCGGCTGCGCGGCCGGCTTGCAGAGTCTCGCCGTGTTTGTAGCAGAAGGCGTGTTCCCGGTGGCAACCGAGATGTTCTTTTGCGTTGCAGAAAGGCCATGTTCAGCTCCAGCGCAAAGATTGTGAAGCCTAATGGCGAGAAGCCAGACGAGTTCGAGTCTGGTATATCCCAGGTACGTGTCTTTTCCTTCTGCTGTTCGGTAACTGACTGCAAGTTAATGGAGACAGTGTTGTGACAGTTGTCTAGAGCTTAAACGTAGAGGGCGACGCAGTCTAAATGTGTACTCTTTCCTCGTTTTACTTAAGAGCTGGGGCAGTCAGCCTGTGTTCCCACCAACTGAACTTTTTGCGTCTGTCAGTTTGGTGTACAGGAAGTTAGATCTTGGGTATTGACTTTGGTAAACAGTGCATAGCCACTCTCTGGCACTGTGGACAGACTTTGCTCTCAAGGGTTCTTACGGATTGAACTGTATGTAATGGGTTATTCTGCAACTTCACTTCCCTAGGCTCTGCTGGAGTTGGAAATGAACTCTGACTTAAAAGCTCAGCTGCGGGAGTTGAACATCACAGCAGCTAAGGTAAGCTAGATCTTCTCCACAAAGAGTTGCTTGGTGACTTGCTCTGTGTGTGTTTGATGTTTGTGAATGCTAATGTACTAAATGAGTGGTGTCTTCAGCTGATTCTTATAGCCTGAAATTGTTTTACTGTGTGCTGTTGTGGTTCATCTTCTGGTATGTGCTCTTAACGTGTAGGATTCTGTAACAGTTATTTTTTTAGGAACTGGTCTGAAAAGTCATTGTAAAAACTCAAATAGCAGTTTGGTGTTTTAAATAAGTATGTTTAAAAATGGTAGTTCTACTTTCTGTCTCTGCGAACTGGGCTTGAGGTCTGAAACTGACTTTTTGTGTGTGGATATTGGCTGGCAATGTAGGCATTGCAGAATCTCTGTGAGGAACACAAACTGTAATACTCTGTAAAATCAGTCTGTTGTAAATTCTCTTTTGTGTACTAAGTAAAAGATAAGAGGTGGAGCAAGGTAGTAGTTTATAAAGGCAACTGAAACCTTAAGGAAGAAAAAGAAGAAACTATGGAAAAGGAGGAAGAAAATTAGTGTTAGAACTTCTCAGCCTTGGAGACTGGACGGAACTTCTGAAGCTGGTTGCTGCAACCAAAAACTTAAGTAGGTTGCTTTCTGGTTCTTGCCCAGGCCCACCAATGCAAACACTGATGCATGACTGCTTAGAGTTAAGTTAAAGAATCTGGCAATGCAGAAGTTGGCTCGGTGTACGAGTTCAGGGGCCTTCAGAAGAACTGCTTCCCTGCTGCAGTACAGCAATGTGTACTGTCCTCAGTGAGCAGTTTCTAAAAAACGTCTTCGTTGTTCGCTTAGCTACTTGGCTTCATTTGTGAGAAATCTCCCGTGGGCATCTGAGTTAGCTTGTGTGGGAACATAGCTGCTGAAAAACAATTCAGCTTTCCATTCTGTTGGAGAATGAGGATGTCTCTGCATTTAATTTTGTGGGAGAAGCACCTTGTAAGCCTATACAAACTTTATCAGTTTTGATAACTATTGGAGAAACAAACCAGGGGAAAAGTAATCCATGTTGGTGTGATGTAAACCTGGCGTTCGGAGGGGCAGGAAATGTTTTGTTTGAATGTTGATGCAGGCCTTGGCATGTGCTGGACGTAAGATGATTTCCATGAAGTAGTAGCTCAAAAATAAGAGATTTATTACTGTAAACTTTGTTTAGAGTCTGCATTAGAGGCAAATAATTATTGTAACTTTGTATCAGCATGTAAGTACCGCTGCAGATGTGATGTGTAGTTAGGATTCTAGTATCTGAGTCCTATCCTGCAGAAAGAATGAGCTTTGCTATTCAGAGGATGTGACTCTGAAAGGAGGGGTGGGATTTATTGCTCAATCACTCCTTTACGGCTAAGCAAGTGCTCTGACAGTTTTTTCTGTTTAGTGCTTGCTCTTAAATGCATTAAAACAGGTACTGCTCTCTGATGTGTGGTTTTTCTTTTTTTCTTCAGAGTTGTAAGCAAGACTATAAAATAACTGTATTCAGAGGGTTCATGATGAAACCAAACATTGCTTCTCGACCCCTAGATAATGTTTACTTTCTACTTCTGTTTCAGGAAATTGAAGTGGGTGGTGGCAGAAAAGCCATCATTATCTTCGTACCAGTTCCTCAGCTGAAATCCTTCCAGAAGATTCAGGTGCGGCTAGTTCGTGAGCTGGAGAAGAAATTCAGTGGAAAGCATGTGGTGTTCATTGCTCAGGTAAAACACTTGGAATCATAAAGATGTTTATTTGAAGGGATCCCTGGAGGTCATCTATTCCAGCCTCATGGATGAAGCGGCACTGTTGCCAACATTAGATGAGGTTTTGTCTAGCTGAGTCCTGAAAACATGCAAGCGTGGAGATTCCACAGCCTTTCTGGATAAGCTATTCCAGTGCTGCACTACCCTTGTCTTGTCCGTTTGAGGTAACAATGATATAATGTGTATTTTTGTACTAGCAGGAAATGTAATGAATGCCCTTCTGTGGGTGTAAGCTAAAATGATTTCAGCTAGCAGCCAAGGCTGTGTGGAGTTGGTGAGATGTGAAGCTTTTTGGAGGAGGATACAACTTTCTTGTTCTGGCCTCTCTTACTCCTTCAGAAGTTGAGAAGCAAAGCTTGAAAGTAAAAGGGAGCAAATATTAATAGAAGCTTTACTACACTTAGATAATTGAAGCACTTAAAATTTGAGTTAATAGGAGGGGAAGAAAAAAAATGACTCAAGTTCTGAATTTATGGAAGGAGATAAGTCATGAAAAGGTGATAGAGGACTCTCTTGGCAGTATTAAGGGGTGGACAAACTCTGGAGATCTGTCTGTGGAGTGGACAGTTAGCTTTTAGACTAAAGCTCTTTCTAGCAAAAATTCTCCGTAACACAATTTTAAGAACTGGAGCACCTTACCCTGAATCTTTACGTGGCCAAGAAGACTTATTCTATTGTAGTGCTTCTGGCTCACTTAAGTGCTTGTGAGCTCCCTGTCAATTCAGTAATCCATATTTTAGAAGGAAATATGTGCAGTTCTTCTGCTGTAGGTGAAGTGTTGTTGCTTTTGAATGTGACGCAACCCAGTCATTGGATTACAGTAACCCCATCGTGAATACAGTCATGGAGAAGCTGTGATGCGTTGGTGGAAAATACTGCAGGTGGTTATCCCTGCGTCTAAAAGTCAGTATTTTAAAACTTCTACCCTTGCAGATAGGGAAGTAGAAAATAAGTTTTACTGATCCGAGATGGTATAAATGTCTTTAGATGCTGCTTTTGGAACAGATTACATTTAAGCCAGGGTTTGATCTTGATCTCATCATTCAAACTAGTGTTTTGATCTCAGATGTCACTTAGCTGTTTGTGGGACTGAGATAGCTTACTACTCTGCTTTGCACCGGAGGGTCTATCTAACAGAAATCACAAAATTCTTTTGAGATTTCTGTTCTCAAAGAAGTGTGTTCAGATTGCTAATGTGACATAGTAAATTACCCTGGTTGTGTTCATGGGGGAGATGAAATACAAATATTTTATTTCAGTGCACTGAATCAGTAGATGAGAAATAAAGCAGTATCAGTACTTCACCTGCTGCAAGTAATATCGGGTTCTACTGCTCATGTAGCTTTGGATATACTTAAGTCTCCCTCTTTGGTGTTTCATCTATTTCTGTGGGGGGGAAGTGCATGTGTTCTGTTTTTTAATTGTAAACACTAGATACTGAGAAATGCCTTTTTTTTTTTTTCCTTAACAGAGAAGGATTCTGCCCAAGCCAACGAGAAAAAGCCGCACAAAAAACAAGCAAAAGCGTCCCAGGAGGTAAGTAAATCATAATGATTCAATATGACAGCCTTCTTTTGCAACTTGGTAGTTTAGTCAGGTGATGTTTAGTTGAGTTTTTGAGAAGTCAAGTCAAGTGATGGGATGGTCTTGTCCTTTCACATAGTGCTTGAAATCGTATCTGCCATTTGACTGCTAAAGGGTGCAGTAAAAAGCTTGTCTTTGGGTACGGTGTTGCATTTCTTAGAATTCCCATCTGTATTTCCAGCTACAGCTGTAACCAGTTTTTAGCCAGCAATACCAGCTTAAGAAACCGCAACCTGCTGTCTCTGTTACCACAGTGTGCTGAGAAGAATTATATTTTTAAGCTGTAGCAAGAGCCATGTCACATGTTAGACTGCATAGAAGGCAGGGCTGGCACACTGAAGGGATGCATTGAGGGAGAGAGTGGCTGAGGAGGGGTGTAGTATGAGTAGTCCCTCCGGGTATGAATTTAACAGCAGTAGTGTAGTAATTTGTGTTGAACAGCCTCCCTGCTCTCATCTAGTGTCTTTATTGCTAGACATGCAACACTACTATGCCTATGTGGATATCAGTGCCTCTTCTATACTATTCTCTTATCTTACTGTATCATGTAGTCTATGTCTTGTAAGTCAGTGCCTCTTCTATACTATTCTCTATCTTACTGTATCATGTAGTCTATGTCTTGTAAGTTTGTCCTCTTCATAACGTGGCATGTTTCTGTAACTTCTCCCAGTCCCAGTGTTACACCTGTGTCATATCTATTACTGTATCTTGAAATCCTTAGGCATGGATTTTAAAAGTGCGGTTTCAAGTACTTATCTAGCTGCAGCCCTGCCTTTGGAGGACTTTCTCTGTGTTACATTAAAACTAGTATTGCACAGTGAGTGGAGAAGTTGGCGTCTGTGTATGTGAGTAGCATGCTGCCACTTCCAGCACGAGGGAGGGAGAGCGTGGAAGGAGATTGTCCCATTCTCAGCCTGAGACTAGATCAGGCTAATAGTGTTGTGAAACTGATACGTGTATTGTGAAGCACAGAAATGTGACTGATTTTTGTCTCCCTTAGCTACCCCAATCTTTGCAAGTTTGAAATGCTGCTGTAGACGCAGGTCTTAGTTACTAGTGATACTTGAAACTGCAGATTGGGAATTGGAAATCTTACTAGACATTTAGCTTCATACACAAAATAACCTGAGATAATTTTTCTCATTTTGGCTTACTTCTGGACAGTTCAAAAACACAAATGTAGAAATCAAACAGTCTTCTAAGCATGGCCTAAACGTACCAGCTAGACTTTTCCTGTAATACATTGGTGTTCTATGCCACTTGCATTTAGGCAGATGAAGAAACTAGCGTTCTCAAAACTAGGTCTCCTATGAACATGCTCTGTGTAGTTGAAGATACTTGCACTCTTAAACTCTTCCAGTGAGTGTCTCTGGCAAAATTGCAGATGGGACAGTTTGGTTCTGATTTAAATAAAATCTTCCTCAGATGTGTAGAAATGAAAGTTTCGGGGCTGTTGCTGCAGAATGACATGTGGTCTAAAAGGTCAGAAACCCAGCTACTGACTTTTTCCCCTCGTGCAGTCATTAAGTTTCTGCACTCAGTGTAGAATTTAGCTTTTACTTTGTACGACCTGTGAAAAAGTGTATTGTCACACTGCGGCATTGGAAAAAAAAAAAAAACCAAAAAAAAACACCACTGAATTTTCAGCTAAAGTATACTGTGGAAGGTTTAAGCCTTGACAAACTGGAAAATTTGGCAAGAGGACGTATTTTAATGATACAAATGTGGCATTTCAGCCGTACGCTTACTGCAGTGCACGATGCCATTCTTGAAGACCTGGTCTTCCCAAGTGAAATTGTGGGCAAGAGAATCCGCGTAAAACTGGATGGCAGCAGGCTCATAAAAGTCCATTTGGACAAAGCACAACAGAACAATGTTGAACACAAGGTAAATAAAAAAAACTTCACTTTATTATGCAGGATGGGGTGGCATTCTGACATAGCTAAGGGGCTGCTTATGTTATATAGCAAAAGACAGCCTTTTGGCTTGTGGCAATGGAGATGCTTCTGTTTGTATTTGGAGTAAGATACTGGAAAATAAGGCAAGATAGTTGTGAGCTAAGGCTCTAGTTCAACTTGCTGAACCCCCTGGATTGTAAAGTTGGTTCCTTCAGGGGAACAGACAGTGTTTTGTTGGGGTTTTTTTGGTTGTTTGGGGGGTTGGGGTTTTTGGTTGTTTTGGCTTTCAGTTTTTTTGTTTAACTGAAGCACTTAGTTTTGACCTTAAACAGATGTGCTTGGTACAGCCTGAAGTCCCCCATCACTTAGGTCCTTAGGTTTTTTTCTGTGGGTCTGCTATGGTTGCAAATCCAAAAGGTTCCAAATATTCTCCAGAAAATGTCTTCTGTGTAAATGCTCAGCTACCTTAATCTAGAAGAAAGTAATCACCCTCAGAGTTCACTTCAGAGCGAAGAGGCAGTGGGAAATAGAGTAGTACCTAAAGTATGTTAACATAGAATTTATTTCCTTACACAGTATGTATAAATCAAGATTGTTTGTCTTCACAGGTGGAAACATTTTCTGGTGTCTACAAGAAGCTCACAGGCAAAGATGTGGTGTTTGAATTTCCAGAATTCCAGCTGTAAAGTGCAAAAAATGGCTGAATAAACAACTGTTCATATAACAAGAGTAATTTCATTTACATTTTTAATTCCGTAAACATAGATGGGGATTAACTGGTTCATGGGACTCCTCTGCTGTCTGGATGAGTGACATTTATGTATCAAAGTATTAAGTCAGCCATGTTTTAATGGTAGCCCTCTTAGGTTGTTCTTGGCACTGTCACAACACAACTCTGGACAAAAGAGTCCAGAGTCTGCAAAAAGAATTGGCATTGAAAAACTGAAGTATGTTGAGACTCACCTTTTGGGGAGAATGTAGAGAATTACTCTAGAGTGGAACTCCCCAAGTTTTGCACACAAGAATACTGTTTGGAGACCTGCGTGTTCCTGACACTGGAAGAAATCTACATAGCAGGTGATGGAGCAATGACATCTGAAAAGGGGTTTTGAGTTTTTGGGAAATGTGTTGGGGGACGTATAGTTTGAATTTGAGGTAGCTTTCTTGCTCTTTAAGTGGCAAAATTACGTACCAGTTCTTACTTAAAGGCAGGTCCTGCAGCTTTTCACCTTTATTGCAATGAGTGCTTGACTACCTTGCTGGATAAAAACTACAGTTTTTAAGTATTGATCTTGCTTTCAGAAATCATGGATTTTTGTATCTCCATATCACAGTATGTCTGTCTGTATATCAGTGTTGAGGTAACCTTTCTCTTGGCTAACAACTGAAAGCAGGGATAGATATGCCAGGGGGAAGCAATGACTGCTGGAATGTTTGGGGGTTTTTCGGGTGTTATTTTAACATTTACTACATGCTTGGTAATATGGGGAGAGGTGGGGAAGGACTAGCTGTATCACAGCAGCCAAAGGCTGCACGATGGTGTCCTGAAAACGCTGCCTTTTTGACTTATGTGTCTATGTTTAGAAACATTTTCAGCAAGTAACGTTTTTTTCCCAGCTCGGGGGGAGCATGGAGTTGGGCATGTAAATTTTCTGAGCAATTTATATGAATTTAGTACTTCACTGTACTGAACAGGCTATTCTGTTACTTAAGAGTAAGTGCTTAATACAGTAAAAGGCACCTAATTATGGAGACAGCCTATTAGGTGGAGAGCTAAGTAGGTAACAGCCTGTATACCAGGAGCTCTTAATAACTTGCATCTTCCTATCTGAGAGTAGATGGAGGACAAGTGCCACTTATTGAGGGTCTTTGTACCTTTACTTACTTTTCCCATTTACTGTGGTTTTGGTTGCTTCCCATTTGATACCTGTCATCTTCAGCTGTGAAGAACTAAAAGGTTAAAACAAGTTCTGCATTGCTTTTGCATTGAAAAGTGAAGGGTTTTAAGTCATGCCATAACTTCTGTTGAGTAGGGCAGGACAGATAGCCATATGCTGTTACTTTTGGTGCAGACAATGCAAAGAGAATAAGGAAAATACACATGCCCTGTTGCAATTGGTGGTTAATTTCCTGCTACTTGCAAGGCTTGGATGTTTGCACAAAATAGCGGGCTTTATCTTTGAAGGAGTTGGCTTACCTTAATGCCTTTTCCTCTCCTTTTCAGACTTCTGTCTCTGAAGTGTAATTTCCTTATTTGTTCCTCAACTATTTATTGTTCATCTTGGATGATTCAGCAGAAGTGAATTCCAGCAACTTTCCTTAGAATTAGATGAGGGGAGTTGTATGTATATAATAACCCCGAATCCTGTAATCACAAGAGTAGGAGTAATCGCAAAAGATCTTACAGCAGGAAGAGTGCCAGAACTTTAGAATTCAAGTTTTCATTGTTGAGATGGGTATTACTTAGGTTTGAAACACCCCCTCCCCAGTCTCCCCCCCCGCCCGCCCCACAAATAATTCTAGTCTCAAGCCAGACATGTTACTAAGCTTCCTCCTGCAATGATCACAGATGGTAGCCTGTGCAAATAGCTGTTTGCTGGTGTGGGTTGGAAGAAGCAGTCTGGGGAGTATTTGGAGACTTACCAGATGTTAACTACCTTCCGTGCAAGGTTGGTGAGTCTGCTGGGGCTGTGTAACATCTGCAAGAAGAGGTGATGCTCAGGCAGCAGGCTTCAGTATGCAGCATTTTGTGTTTCATGGTAAAATGTGACTCAGGTTTGATCTCTTCATGGTAATAAAAATGTCAATAGCATTTCTAGTTTTGAAGCACTGGGGGAGAGGGTAAGAGGGGGAGGAGGAATCTAGTAAACTGAATGTAAAGATTGCAAATGTTCCCAGGCATTGCCAGCTGGCTATAGATTTTTCTTGGCTCTTGTTGCAAGCCCTTTGAACTGTATGAAATGCAAAGGCCCGTGATGGCCCCATAAGCAAATTCTTTGAGTGAAAGGATAACACTGTCAAAGCCATTTATGGTTCTTACATCAACTAAGCTTCAAGTAAAAGTGGATTTTTTGTGGCGTAAAAATACCAGGCTGTGTGCTTTGCAAATGACTTTAGTCCTAGTTTACCTTTATTCATGGACTCCCTTGTGTGTTAGTGTCAGTGATACAGTCAGACAACTCCCTCTGTCCCTTGACAAGCACATCAAGTGAATGCCTGCAATCTGGAAAGTCAGTTGGTGCCATCTGGTCAAGCGCTAATGAGCCTGCTGGAATAGTGGTGTCAAATGTTACCTTAACCTAAACAGGCTCCATATGAGATGATGCTAGACTTTGCCTGTACCTTTCATGCGCTGACACAGTTGAACTCTGAACGTGTGATTCCTCGGGAGTTTTACCAGCCAGTCTGTGCGAAAAAGTGGTGGGGCATTCGGTACTGAGACCCTGTGCAGCAGTAGTACATGGGTAGTGTCCAAGCGAAGAGACAGTCACATACTGAAGAGTTTAAAAGGGCTGATTCTTTCCTGTAGCAGCCCAAAAGGAGAAGCAAGGGCTTTACATCTGTTAGGTGCTCTTGAGACTTGCACCTGATATTAGAGCTTTCATTGTTTATTCCATGTGAATCTTTTCCACAAATGTCTTCAAGTATTGTTTGTGAGGAAGGCTGCTCCTTGTTGATTCCCCTTTGAAGAGGTGTGCAGATGTGTCACAATTCTAGTGTGGCAGAGTTTGCTTGAAGTTTTGGGTGGTGCGTGCTTGACCTATCTTGTATTAGTATGATAATTTGATGCGTGATAACATCATGTCGGATTAGCCCCCCTTGAGTGTAAGTGGGAGCATCTGTCAAGTTTCAATGCAGTGATCCTCACGCCAAGCAGTGTTAAAGGAAATGCTATCGCTCCTGCATTGCGGACTGAAATAATCTATTTCCTATGCCTTTGTTTTTCCTAAATTTTCTAAGTGGGAGGCCTGAGTTTGGTTTTCTGTTACATCCAAAAGCCAGAGCAATGCCAAAAAGCTAGACCTTTTCCTCTTTGTGGGATGTGCTTTCTACGTCACTAGCGGTGTATCAGAATGGCAGAAAAAAAGGTACTGGTTACCGAAAGTCATGAAGTCTCATAAAAAGAAGCCTTGTGGTTAGGCTGAGGGACTGTGAGTTTTCCTGTCCTCCGCGTGGGCCTGACTGCAGCATTGATCAGTGCAAACAGCTGACCCCTTTACAACGAAGTGGCTTTGCTGTGCCTCTCACTGCCTGCCTTAAGAGTGCTCGTGTGAAAAACCTGCGTTCTGCTGAGAGCAAGAGAAAGGGGTGACACGAGCATCTCTTTGTACTCGTGCTCTGTTCCCTACAGAGAGCTACATGTACAGGATCTTATTTATGTCTTGTGATCAAGAGGAGAAGGTTTGTTGGATTTGTTACAGTGTGGAAGTTCAGGTATCCCTTCCTCTACCCTCCAGTTACTGTTTTTCTTTTTTCCAGGAAAATCATTCTTAAGCTTAGCAACAAGCAGTTGCTGCTAGGTGTTGCTAAATGATTAATAGCTAATGTTTTTCATTATTGGATATTGTGGTGACATGCCTGGCTCAGCTTTGATCTGCCCCTGGAGCAGCAAAGATAGAATTAAAGCCAGGCACTGAAGAGATTATTCCAGTTTTAGAGACAGGGAGTAACAGAAAAAGCACTACTGCTGCAGTGAATGCTGCTCAGAAATCTTATGCAAAAAAAAATATTGGTGCAACACCACTAATGGAGTTGAAGGCCAGATTTTACACAGCTGCAAAGTTAAACCCACGTCGCTGTTTCTGCAGTGACCTTTCCCACCGTACATCTCGTGTATTGCACGGAAGAGGTGGTAAGGACAGCTGCTGGTGCCTCGCTGCCCGCAGAGGTGCAGTGGTGCTGTCTGCCCTCTGGGGCGGTGCGAAGGGAAGGAGGCTCAGATGGGTATTGCTCACAGGGGCAGCTCTACAGACTGGTTTTTACCAGGTGAATCTTGACATGTAATAAAGTTGTTCCCTATTTTCTTGGCTAAACAATTACTGATAGGTGAAGCCAAAGGGAATGGGGCACATCAGTACGCTTGTCTCTGGAGCAGAGGAGGGGATGCACTCAGCATGCCGGTGTGCAGATCTGTACCACGGAGGAGCCACAGATCTGTTGCATCTCCTTGCCTCTTTTGGGAGTTTGCCTTGGGAAGCTTACTAAGGGCTGGTTAACGAAGCAGCCCTTACTTACAAGAACTGCAAGAGTATTTGTGACCACCTGCATTAAGCTGAGCTCCAGCAATTGAGCTCAGATTTATTAAGGAGCTTGGGTATTGGCAATTTTGATCTGGGAAAATCTGATTGGCAATGTTGCTGATACCATTGGATGTTTTGCCAAACCAAGGGGAGAATTAGGGCCTTGTCATCTTCTCATAACAGCAACCCTTTTAAATAGCTGTTGTGTTTTTAAATGGGTGTTATGTTTAATCCTCTTACAGACACAAAGATAATGCCAACTGGCTGTGGAAAGAGGGCCCTGAAGAATTTGTCCTGCAGGCTCCTAACATATTTTTTTCCTGTCTTCTAACAGAAACTTTTTCATGTCCTTTTACAACCAATTTGCTTTTGTCTATGTGGTTTTGGTTGGTTTCAATCCAAGACTTCTACCTATAATTGTGTCAACATGGTGTTTAACCTGAGTTTAAAGGCTGGGTGAATGTTGGCTTGTGGGTCAAGCCGAGGTAGCTGGTCTAGCTGGTGTGTCTTGCTGTATACCCTTGCCTCTGTCCCTCTCCATCTGGCAAGGGTGGCTGAAAGACTTGTTGAATCAGCTCTTGAGGTGCTACAGTTTCTGAGACAGGCGTATTAACATATTGAAAAACTTCAGCTTAATAGCCAACAGCTGTTGCGACCTGGTGGTGGCTTAAGCTGCTCCCGTGTGGTCCATGCATCAGTTCCCCAGTTTGCACATAGTAGCCCAGTTTGGATGATGCACCAATGGGGCTACACAGCTTCCAGTTGGCTTTCTGGGTGGGCGAAGGATGCTTATGCCTTTCTGCAAGGGGACTGCCCTTTTTCTCTCTCTTAGGTGAAAGAAAACAATGTGCTTGCATATTTTCTTTTTTCCTAGAGAAAACACTTTTACTGCATTTACAGTGTTTGCCCTTTCCTTTTGAACTCTGGTCATTTATGTTCATTTTCCCCTTCTGTTTCCCCAGTGTTTAATCCTACCTTTTCTACTAACTTTCCCTGAAATGGCTCTATTTCTCCCTTGAATTCTGTTTCTGGCTTCAAAGTTATTTGCCTGTGTTTACAGGGAGAGTAGATATGTATGTAAATGGACATTGCCTCTGTCATCGTAATACGATCTTAAAAGGCTTGGACTGCAGTCACTTTGCTGCATTCTTTACATCAAACATTTCTTTTGGCAAGTTGCTGCCAACAGAATGCTGCAAGGGCCCAACCCTGCAACTTGCCTTCTGCTCCTGCCAAACTAAGGGGGCTTGTATGCATAAAATTGAGCTTTCAAATTAAGAGTCGTGTGGTCCTTGCACAGTTATGTTCACACTGTACTATTTTGTCCTTTCTTTACTCATGTAATGTGGAAGCGAGCATCAGTTCTTAACTTTTCTTGACCATTTGACGTGTGTTAATAGCAATGGAGGAGGGTAGTTAGGTTCCAGCCCAACATGGAAACAGGGTGGTTTAGGAGAGGTCTGCCTTTATGAAGGTAGCCCACAGTGAGTCCTGAGTATGAGGCACCACTACCCCTGCAGTGCTGTGATACCTGCTGTGCCCATTTTTGTCATCTTTACCAGCAAAGCTGCTCAGGGTGTGGGGTGCTGTGGGCTGATGAAGCAGGAGCTGGGGCAGGGAAGGAGGTTGCATGCCCCAGGGCCGGGGAGAGGTTTGCTGGGAGAGAGGATACAACATGCCATGAGGAAAATGGGAAAAGATTGCATGAGTACCGCGTGCCATCAACCTGCACTGCAGCATGAAATCTTCAATGGAGTGGAGGTGCACCTTCTGCGAGAGCGGGTCAGAAGGGTGGTAAAGAAGTGAACACACACACAATCCTGTTGCAGCTTTCTTTAGTCCTTCAGTCTAAAACCTTTTTGGTGTTCTGATACTTTTCTGGTCTTGGGACTGTGGAAGATGGAAAGAGAACCTCCTGCCGCTGCCCTAGCTGCCATCCTGGTCTTCCTCTAAGAGGCCACACACTGGGAGTTACCCGGGCTCCCACCCTGCTGGGTGCTCGCTTACAACCCTTCAAACACCAGCTGCAGAAACTGGGAGCGGGGAACAGCGGCACAAGTGTGGGGTAGGGGCAGATGGTTTGTGAGCCTCCTTTTGTTGAAGCAGCTTAGAGCTACAGCCTTACAAATATACCAGCTATTTATTAGAAGGTATCAACTGGTATAGTCAGAAGACTCTCTTATTTGCCCAAAAGTTAGAATCATAGAATTGTTTAGGCTGAAAAGACCTTTAAGGTCATCCAGTCCAACCGTTAACTTAACACAGCCATCCCACCACTAAACGAAAGTTGATGGTGAAGCCAGTAATATCTGTTGGAAGTATAAACTGCTGTAACAGAGGGACATGTTCCCACTTCCCGCAATCAGCTGGCCCCAGTTTTTTCCTCCCTGAGCTATGTGGAGTACTGTGTTTTACCCAGAGCTCAAATTAGTCTAGCTGTTTAAGATGAAAACTAGAATTGTACAACTTTTTAGAAGCGACAGTGAAGGATTCCTGTCTCCTTTTTTTCCCTTCCCCTTGACACAGAAAGTGGTATCAAAAGGTGTTTTAAAAAAAAAAACAAAACCAAAAACAAACCCAAAATTATGTGAGGAAGACTGCCATGTGGATAATTTAGCATTTATGATACTGTGGACTGTTGAGGTAGTTGCAGGTTTTACTCAACAAGTCAAGAATGCTACAGCCAACTGCAAGAATGGAGAGGATTTCAGTAAGGGGAGAGTGTGTTAATTATCCACATCAGGTGCTCATATTCCGTGCCGCATTTTGTGTGGCTTTATATCTGTTGAAGGAAAGCAAGAAAAGTGATGTTTGGGCGGTGTGTATGCATGGCTTAGAGCTGAATAGATGTAAATGGTTAAAAAGGGGTTCTCTGCTAGAGAGGAGGAGGGGAGAGTAAGAGTGCATTCCCAAAAAAGTACATTCCCAAAATAAAAAGCTTACATCATGGACCTCTTCAGCTTTCCCACACTTCTTTCCTAATTATTGTCCTGCAGGACAGCTGATCTATTTCAAACAGGAAGCTGTTTACAGATAACACTTGCAACTGTTTTGTCTGATTTGTTGAACTGTCGAAAAGCAAAAGACAACCTCTTTTCAAATTAAAAACTGTCAGACTTCTGTAAACAGCAGCAATGAGGTTCATCTGTGCAGTGTCCCTGCAGGCACAGAGCGTTCTGCAGTTCCCGTTTTCTCAGCAACCGTAAGGTAAGAGGCTTTTGTACTTTCACTCTTTAGAAGCGCGTCGAAGAAAAAGCCTGGATGTTTGTTAGGGGGCTGCCTTGTAAGTGGCAGAATATGACTGATGATCCCCGAAGGGTAGGGGGAGGTAAGGAAAACAAGAGCTCGCTCGATTCTGTCAGATAACATTGGACCTTTCTGTTGAGAAGCACCCATGTGGGTTAGATCACTGAATTCCTGTTCAGTGAGGGGTTTGTGTTTAAAATGTACAAATGCCATTGGAAGAGCTCGTTTTCCTTTGAGCAGGGAAGGACAAAACAGAGTATGAATTTTAACTTTTTCTACAATTGAAACTTACTGCAGTTCCTTAAAGGGTTGTAATTCTTGTAAGAGATAATATCAGTTTGATTTTGGAAATGCTAAGTGCTTATCTCCATCCTTCTACTTCCAGATCAAGTTGGAAGGAGTAGTATACAGGAATGCTTAATGAAATTTAAGGATGTGTAAAGATATAAAATCTTGGTCTAAATGAGCTGGAATGTGAGCGTAAGCCATATTTCAGTAACCAGAAGGCCACATGCCTGCTTTTCAGTCATGAGATATGAAAAATAGGATTCATAAAGAGACTTGAGAGTTTCCATTCTAACCTCTGTGCATACATACGTATGTGCTTAATATAGGCAGAGAAATTTAGGAGGGGGATTGTTTTCTAGAAAAATCAAATCGCTGTGAAGAACTGAAATACCCAACTTCACTTGCTATACGGTGAAACAGAAAGAGCCTCTGGACTGGGAATACTGCAACTTTGATCCTTGGGTATTGAAAGATTTTAAAAACATAGCAAATGTAAAAACTGTTGCCCCATGTTTCCCTCTCTGTAGCTGAGATCTTCTCATATTTCATGTCTGTATGATAGTTTACATGATCATGAACGTTTAAGGCATTATAGTGATCAGAGAATATAAAACAAACACTGATTTAAAGGTCTCACTTATAACAATGATATTAGGATCTTAGGATCTTTTAATCTGTGACAACTCATTAGACATATCCCTAAAATTTTGCTATGTTACTGATGCAGCATAAATAAGGTATGCAGATGTTGCAGACAAGAAGTAATACTTCCAAGTTGAGTATTCCTCTTAAGAATGCTTGGACTGTCTGTCAGAAAATTTTTAGATGTATCTGTTAAAATGAAATTACTGGTTTAATTAATACATGAAAGAGAATATGTAACTTAAATTCATAGTCAAAATGGCATTTTTAAACATGGCGTAGTCCTAGAGTCAGCAGAGAATTGCACTCTGGAAGCACATTGTACATTATGTTGGAGGCTATTTTTTCTGATTACTTTTGAGTGATTTTACACTGTTTCTAAAACTCTTATTTAGTCATCTTTAGGGCTGTCCAAAAACTCTTGAACCAGAATCCTTTTGAAGTAGGAAGGCTTTTGGCAAAGTAGCTTTTTAAAGAAAAGTGTCAGTTTTCCGGGATAGTTTAGTTCTTTTGTCACAGTATTTTGGCTGAAAGCCAGCAGAGTTTAGCCAAAAATATTCTCATGGTGTCTCCTGGGAAGTGTAGTTTGTGCTTTGCATTGCATTTCACTGCTGGCTGGACTTCACGGCGGAACCCATAACATTTCCCGTAAGGCCATGTGGTCAGGGTCTCGCCATTTTCATTTCCCTTGATGAGAGGAGAGTTAGGATGTATTTTGGGAAAGGTCATCTAATGAAAGAGGCACAGACTGGGCTCATAAGGCATCAACTGTAGACACAGCCCCTCACATTACTGGTCAATAACTAGCTGGCAGCTTCTTAAAATTCAAGCGCTTCTGGTTTGCACTTGAGCCACAGACTGTCCTGTTTGTGGGCCGTGAGAGTAGGACCCTTCAAAAGGGTTTGATATGTCAGTAGAAGGCCTAAAGTCTTTTGACGTTTTTAGCCATGCAAACACCTGTACATGGGAGAGAACATTTAAAAATGTTTCAAAGGCTTTGTTAGTGCTTCTGCCAACTTTCGTGCTAAAAGTTCGCCATTTTATATATTTGGAACTGAAAGATGGAAGGGATTACGGATGGATTTTAAGAGTTAGGTAAACTCTTAAGTCAAGAGGAAAACAACCTACTAGGAGACTGAAGCTTTTAGAAAGAGGTGGTTTTGAAAATCCAAGAAGGTCTCATCTCACCCATCGAAGTGCCTCTTCAGAAAAATCTAGTCCTGGGTGATTTGCCTATAGGTGTACAAGATGTCTGTAGGCAAGAAGAGAGTGGAAGTTGGTCTGCTAGAGTTCTTCAACACTGTACCAGTCTCTTATTAGGATCCAAGGATCCTTAGCTGCTGTGACTGCTTGGATGCTGCTTTTTCACAACTGTATCAGAAGATTGGTTAGAAGGTCCATAGGGTGTCCTGGGGGCCGGAATACAGCAATAGAACAGATGGCGAGGAGTTTTAGGGTTTACATTGGTTTCCTTCTACACTGAGTCACAGAATGGTTTGAGTTGGAAGGGACCTTTAAAGATCGTCTAGTCCAACAGTAAAGCATATAAATGAAACGTGGACATGAAGAAACCGTTTCACAGTGCTGCAGGTTAGATACCTGGCTCCAGACCAAGAATCCACAATATTTATGTGCTATATGGAGCAAATGGAGGAGAGCTAAGTGCTGAAGAAAGTGGCTCACTGCAGCCAGTAAAGTGTGTGATGGCCACAGCAGCTATCTGGAAAATGCTTCTGAGGGAAATGCTCTGGGATTCCCTCTGCTGGGTGTGGGAGTGGATAAATTCGCAACCTTTAGTGCCAAGTGCCTGCAGGAACTTGAGTTCCAGAAACTGGAACCTCGCCTTGAATATGTGTGCCCAGTTGTCCTTCAGACATGGAGGCTTTGAAAACTGGCTCTGAAAAAAGTGTTCTGTGGTTCTCTTTGAAAAATGGGCTGCTGCTACCCAGCTGTCATGTAATAACCCACTGGCTGGGAGCACTTACTTGGGAATGGGAGATCTGCACGCAGCTCGTTGCACTTCTTCAACCCCCCACCTCCCATCTGCTGGAAAGGTGCCCTTGTCACTAACTGACACAGTAATTCGGAAGTGGGACCACTGAACATTGAAGATTGCATCCATGGCTCCCAAGACACTTTATAATGTTGATTCTGCTTTTATTTTAGAAAAGAAAAAAGAGAAAGCCTAAGCAGTCCAGGGAAGTCTATTCCTTTGGCATGAGCGCTCCTGTAGGAAGCTAATCTGCAAGAGAGAGACATCTCCCCACCATGTTTTGGAAGGGAATGATGGTGTTTTCCATTAATCTTCCTGCTTACGGTGTGCTTAGGGAAACTGAAGGAGTTTGGATGTGTTTCTGTGATGGGCATAAATGGGCAAGGTGGGAGAATAGTGTCTTATTACTCTCTTCAGGCAAGTTTTTGGCCATCTCTGGTCTGTGCAGTAAGAAAAGCTTAGGCACCCAAGTAATTTTTCTGGCAAAACCTCCTGCCTCTTAAGGTGGCTGAATTGTTAGGAGGTGGTTTTGGCTGCTTTGTTTGGACTTGGGAAGAGGCCACAGATACAGATTCAGTGGTAGTGTTATTGCCAGCATTGACTTAGGCAGCTCTCATCTGGAGGCTTAAGGGTGCAGAAAGGGGGCAAAAGATGGAAAGAGAAACCGCTTCAACTCTGGCTGGTCTTTGAGTGGGGACCTTGAAGAATGAAGCTGTGTCCATAGCTGTGGTCAGGTTCCTGCTGCCTATCTTTTGTCTTAAGCATAGCTACTCTGTGATTGTATTTTTTTTTTTTTTTTTTGGTCCTCTTAATATGATTCACTAACTGTGGAATAAGCATAAATAATAACAACAAGAAATCCTACAGATAGCACTCTAAGATTTTCAGTTTGAGTGACTTTCAGGCTTAGTTGTGGATCCCTCCAAATTCTCCAGTGCTGGTGCTGATGATTTGAGCAGGTGTTGAACCTTGCTGATAATAGGCATGCATTTATTCATCTTTAGTGGCTCCTTAGAAATAGCCTGCGGGCCTCCAAGAGACCACAGATCAGGGGTTGATTTGATCTCCATCTGGTTTGAATGCTGGGGGCAGTCTGCTTGTTTCTCTGCTGTGAGGGCTGGACAGCAGAGCTTACATGAAGTAGTGCTTGGCTGGCTAAGGAACGCACTGTGCAGAGACTGAAGGGTTCATAAGATGTTCACCTTCACTAAAGAAGGCACCAAAATAACTCACATCCATTTTAAAAGGCTTCACAAGCACTTCTTTCTTTAAATGAATCTTGTACACCAAAGGCTGTTGATTATATCAGAGTAAAAGGGAGACAAGAAAGCATGGAAGTCTTTGTAAGGGCATTATTTAATATAAGTAGAATTTTATGATTATCATCAGAGAAGGATTTTAATATGTGAAGGAACTGGCAATGTTAGATGGCATGGTAATTACGGCCAATAAAAATAAAAACATCAGGCAAGAATGTAATGAAGGCCTAGCACAGGAAACAGCAAAAAATATCTTCTTACATAGGAAAAGGGAAATGTGTCTCAGTGAGCTATCTCGTCAGAATGGTGTTAATGAGAAAGCAGGCCTCTGATGGCTGGCTGGTTAGTGGGGTTACGTACAAGAAATGTTAAGGAAACAGATACCGAGAACATGCAGCAGAGCAGAAGCGATGCTCGCGCGTGCTGTGGAGATGCCAGGGTGGTGGATCTGTCGGCAGCATCCACAGATGCATTTGCAATGTTTCTCGCTAGTTGTGCAATGAACTTGCAGTTTACAGCCAATGCAGAGATGAGGTGAGATGATGTAATGAGAGCCATGTTACGAGCTGCAGCTGAAAAACCTCTATTTTCTTCCTTTGCTGTTCAATACCTTCATGTCAGAATTGCCTTTCTTGTAATTGTGGAGTGCCAAAAACTCTATAGTCACTCTCTACTTTCCTTTCTTTTTTATTAATGTTATATAAAACCTTCATGAATGCATGGGCATATAACAGTAATTTATAACTAAATAGTTCAAAATTAGTTTAACATCCTTAGACAACATACAGAGCTATTTCCTTATGTCTGCTCCATTTAAATAATTCTGAACGTAATCCTAAATCTTAAATCTTCAAGGGAGAATGATATATTTTTCCGTACCATCTTTCTTTTGAATTTTCAAGGGAAGTCCTTGAAAGGACAAGGCATATTTCTTCACGGAGCATTAACAGATAATCTTTGCTTGTTTTGTTAAGGAAATGGCGAAGAGGCACCTAATTTGCCTAAAGAAGTCCTTGTGGACATTCTTTTTAGATAGAATGTGAGAATTTCTACCAGTTTCCGCATATCTCCATGTCTCGAGTATCATGTCTCCAGAATTATTCAGGTTGGACTATTTGAGTTTAAACTACGTGTCATATGTGGAGGCAACTGTATTATCTTCACAAGTTTTGTAGAGATAGGTAAATAGGTTACATACCAGAAGTGCTTTAAATGACCTTTGATTTTTACGCAGACCGTGCCCACTGCTACATCTACTTCCACAGTGCTATGGGTATAATGGGAACTCAGGATACTCTTCAAAAAGAGTGCTCTCTATAGGTGTCGGGGCAGTTTTACTGTCAACTTGTAACCCTTTCATCTGAAAAGAGACCAGCTGGGCATCCCACGTCTTGCAAATCCCAAGTTTAGTTTCTGGATGGCGTGTGCCAAGCTTGTGTGAGCAATGCCAACCTGATACGCCCAGGGAGGCTGTTATATCAGCTACAACGATGCGTGCGCATCCTTTCATGTAGAACAGATCTGTTGGCTCTTGACACCGGGGTCCGTCAGGTGCTTTGTTCATGGTTCTGGTCATGATAGTTTTTATGCTGTCCTCTAAGCAACTCTCTATTTAAGCATGCATTTGCCCATTTAGACTTAGTTTGCATGTGATTGCGTTCACATTGTTCCTCGATTTTAGGAAAGGTGATGTGAAATGTTGCAACTACAGCATTGGATAAATGGAGTTTCTGATCTGTTTAAAAGAGTTGATTGCTCCCTACCTTTTTGGCAGCAGCGAGTAACTGTGGCAAGTCTCGTTTTTGTTGTTGTTTGTTCTTCCTTTGCTGAAGTCGACTGGCAGATGCTGGGATTTCAGCCAGGCTGAGGTCAGTGTGGTCTTTAACACCTCTGAAGCCTTTTCTTTTTCTGGTAGCTGCATAATCAGAGCAAGAGCATTAGTTTTTGTTCCTGTAGGTGCCCTATAAATGCTGAACAGATACATGCCAGGTTCAAGTGGTGGCTGCTTAGCTGATGTGCAACTGCTTAATTTGTGCGCAACTGGCCTCCGGTCGTGTTCCAGCTGTGAGAAAGATGCATCTGCTGCTATTGTTAGAGAATTTGCTGAGCACCAAAGCAGGTGGAGATGCCAGTAGTTATGGCTTACTTAACATGGCTTGTTATATTCTTCCCTAGAAATGTATCTTATTAAAATAAAGGAATCTCTCAGGGTGGTTGGTTAGATGGAAGGACTTAAAGGAAAAATTCCCAAGGGGAATTGTCATCCTCAAGAGTCTTTTGGTCACAGAAGCGTTGTGGTATATGAGTAAGGGAAGTAACCCCTTCAGTTTATATGAATTCAGACAAACACCCTCATTTGCAAACTGTGTTCTACACATTCTGTTTCTGAGTTCACGTTTCTTTTTCAAAACGAGATTGTCAAAAGCATCTCAAATCTGCATGCAGTCACTTTTTCTCAATTTTTAAAAAATATTTGCAGACCAGCGTGTTGTACATGGCAAAGGATTTTGAATGCACATGTTGTTATAAGAGCTGCTCTGGGAAATGTTTTGCCACTGAATGATATTCTTTCAGCTGGCTTCCATTTGGCATACATAGGATCATGCCTATTGCCAATGATAGAGACTGATTAGTGAAAGTCTGCTGTAGCATACTAGTGTAAGAACGGTTTGACTTCTGAGAACTTAATGTCTAGTCATCTGCAGCAATCGCGTATCTTTGCACGTGCTTTTACTAAATCACATCAGACTCATAGAAACCTGTGTGTTCCCCCCCCACCCCTCACCCTGCATTTTGCTTCTACAACCAATTCTGTGTACCAACCATGTATTTTCTCTTAATCTGGAGAGGTGCTTCCTTTTGTCTTCTTTCCTTTATCTGCACTTGGAAAGGTGTCTCAGGGCTTTAAGAGTGAAAGGACATTAAATAGTATCTTTGCTATCAAGTTCACCCTTCACTTGTCCAGTGAAGATAGGTGGCTGTATTTGCTGCAAGGCTTGCTTTTTGCTCTTGATGCTCTTAATTTTTCTCTTATGTTGAGGCTTGGTCATTTTACTGAAGGTATTGTTGGTCTTTGTTGTCACCTGTATAACTTATTCCCCTCCTTTTCCCAGAGAGCTATGAAAGGTTCAGCACAGGATCACATGCAGAGTGTTATTTGGTCTCTGCAGATCCCCAGCCTGAGAATAAAAATAACCTTTTGTTGAAATTGCATTGATGCTGCCCCAGTTCAAATGCAAGATTTTGATCATGCACACTTATGCACCATGGTATGTTGTTATATTGAGGATATTATTCCGAGAAGTATGTCCTTGTCATTTGAGGATAACACTCTTGGATCATTTCCATGACTCTTAGTGGCTCGCATGCTATTGCAAAATGCGTCATGTTGTATCTCCTATGCTCTGTATCTTCTGCTGGATATTATTTTCCATTGCAGCCTGGTATTTTGCCATATCTCTCCTTTTTAAAATGTTCCCACTCTAATTATGTGCTGGGTTTTGGTGTGGGTTTTTTTTTTTTTCCCCCCCCCTGGTGAATTTAGTCCCTTTAATTCTATCACTTGTGCATCTTTCTGTTTTCTGTATGCTGCTGGCATGCAAGGGCACAGTTTTGTAACGCACTGAAGGCCATCTCAGCTGCTGCCAAGGGCATTTCTTTCCCTGGCTGGCAACGTTTTTCACAGGAATGATGGCCATTTTACCCTCACCAGGAACCAAGGAACTAAATCAACTGAAAAATAACATTACAAAAAGAAGAATAGCTTTCTGCTGGCGTAGCAGCCTGCGCTAGCTCATGATGGGGTAAGCTGGTGGTTGGTGACAGTACAGAGAAGGGGAGGGTAATGTGTGGCTGCAGCGGGGGAGCCAGGTGGCTGTTAGCCCTCCCATTGATTGGCTTAGCTAATTAGGGATGCTGGGACTCTGCTCACCTAACCTTATGTACCTACAAGGCTGAGCTAGTCATATTGGGCAATGAAGAGGTACCTCCAGAGTCAATTATCTATCCTGCACTAGGATGAAATTAATCCCCATGCCAAGGTGCCTTTCTCTGACTTGATTATACAGGGAGCTCAGGGTGATCTCGGACTGAGTGTCCTAAGCCAGAATGGTTGAATCCCACCCAAGGTTTCTGCTTATAACCTGCTCACTCAAGATCTGGATCAAAGCAAAGTTGCCCTGATAAATAGGCATCTCCTAATGCTAGCTCTGCTCTGTCTTGTGGTTCACTTTTTGAGCTGTCATACTTGTAGGGGAAGGACTGGGAAGCAGTCAAGTGGCTTCCCTTTATTCTTAGAACCTCTTTTAAACATAGCTATTGCATATCTAATATGTGAGAAAATGGGGCAAAAGCTGTTTCTTCTCTGTTGTGTTTGTTCTCCTCTTCAGTGAGGAGTAGGATGCTGGGGCAACCGAAAGCGAGCTTTTCTCCCGCCCACTTGGACTCTGGGATGGTGCCATCTCTCCCTCTGTCCTTTCTCTGTCACTCGCCCATGGTCAGGTCTCTCTGTTTTTTCACTTTTGCTTTGTGTTTTTCGCACTAGCAGTCTACATTCTATGTCTCTTCTTTTGTCTTGACTCTTCCTCTAGCCTCGTTAAAGTGCTTTGCTTAGGTTTTTGTCTTCTG
>NW_009258947.1:3875850-3895456 GCF_000687185.1 Egretta garzetta
CACAAAAACAGAAAGCAGGGAAGGGAGAACACTCGTTTTGCCCCTTTTTAGTCCAGTGTCCTACTGCTAGGCTTGAGTTGGCTCCTTCCCTGCTTGCCTTCCATCCTTTAAAGTGGTATGCCTGAGCATAGCCTACTGCATCCACCCAGTGGGAGCAATTACTCTCAGGGGGAACTTGAGCTGTGGGTTCAAATCCTTTTAAGTTAAGGGTGTTCCATAGCTGGTACTTCTCACCTTTTGGATCAATACTTGAGTGGCATTTCTGTTCTGCAAAAGGCATGTGCCACTGCTGACGTGCGGGGTGGTTGGATGGGGCCTCAATAGACCTTTCTGCCTCATCTCTGCACGTCCAAGAATGTTAGCTGGGTGACTGGGACCACCCTCCCCAGGTTAAGTTTGCCTTTTGAGCCTGTCCGGTGCTCTCAGGAAGACAACTGTCGGACCCACTTGGGAAACTTCTAAGCTCCTGGAGGGCGAGAAACTATTGGAGAGCATAAGTTGGTTGCGTGGTTATTAAGCACTTAAATACTGCACAAACATCCCAACTTCTGCAGCTAGTCCTAAGCCTCTGTGGGTGTGGCAGGCTGAAAAGCGGTGCCCTAAAGCTTCGGAGATAAGATGACACATGCATATGTAAATAGTATGTATTTATTCATGTAAAGGAATGTACCTGCAGCATTGTCCAAATCATTCAGTGATTCTTGGTGAATCCTTGGTGGTTTTGTTCCTACAGATAAGCGTGTGGGGATAGCATCAGGTTCTTATGTGGGCACTTTATAGGAGCAGGGCTGAACTGAGACAATTTAGACACAGATTGGAGAAGAACTGACACCTATATTTGAACCCTGTATTTTTTTTTTTTTTTATTTTTTGGGATGGTTAAGAATACTGAAAATTTGCTCTGACATACGTCAAGGATGGCACCCAAAATCATAAACTATTTCTGTGAATGCCAGCTGCAAACAGGTCTGCAGCAGAGATCTTGTCATCTAATAGAGACTTTGATTAAAACATGGTGGGAGAAGTTTTGTTTAGCATTTCTAGTTATCTCTGACAGATACACAAAGATAAAATTTTACTGGAGTGTTACTCTGCCACCTAAAAAACCATACAGAACTACTGTGAGAGACTTGGCACTTGGGGCAAGAAATCCTGTGGGTCCCATCTCCCTCTAGTTACAGGGTTTGAAAAAATACTTGCCGCCTTCTGGTGCTATTTTCATCTCACCCTTGCTGAAGCCCCGATTTTATATTTTCAGCACAGATGACAGTAAGTTAATTCCGACATAAACTCATTGACTTCAACGGAACTACATCAGGAAGAAATTTGTCTCAATTTTTAAAAACATTCTTCTTGATGAAAAGTGAGGCTACTATTCCTATGTATGACAAGGGCATCTACGTTGTACAGCCAGAACTAATAGTCTCTTACACCTCACAAACATCGGCTGAGGAAATAGCTCTATTAAGCCAGAATTAAGTGTGCGTTGGGGAGTAACCAATGGCTTCCTATCAGGTAGGCTCTTAGGTAATATTAGCTTCCCATCAGCTTAGGCTCACTCTTTTGTCCTCTGCAGCAAACCTCACTGTTCTTCAGCCTCATCAGGACCTGAAATGTGTTATGTCTCTGCTTTATTCTGCTCTGTGCTCCATAGATTTCACAGAGACTTCGTAGCCGCGGCAGTTATGGTCCTCATTTTTGCAATTCTATGGTATTAACATTTAGGGATATTTTTTTTTTTAAATCTTTCAAGCCCGTTGCTTCAACCTTTAAATCAACACATAGCATTTAAATTCAGACCATTGCAGCGCTACAAAAATGATTACCCATTGCTTAAGCAGCTTTATCATTGATTCTGATTCTTATATTCCGGCTAAAAGGTGAAGTCTTGATTCTCCAAGGTAATGCATGGGGGAGCTGGGAGGACAAATGAGAAGGCGCTTAGATAAAGTAAAAGCATAGCTATGCAGAAGATCTGTAGGTTAGGATGATCAGCAAGGCTGTAATGGAGAATGAAGAGGTCAGTGACACAGGTTTCGTTTCCAGTGTGAAAGACCTCTTCTCCAGGGAAGGATCCGCAGCCCTCGAGCCAAGGGGTGAAAAGCAGCTTGTGTTGGAGTCTTGTCCTTTCTGCCTCTCCCTGCTTCGCCCAAAAATGTATTCCTGGATCTGCACTGGTGTTACCCTTGTAGCCCTGGGACATAATTACTTTTTTTGGGGGGGTGGTGGACAGGGATGACTTTTACCTGTTCAAAATGTTTGAAATGGTGTGAGGTCTGTGTCAGCCTGGCATTTCACTGGCATGATTTTCTGGGCATGTGTTGCATCCGTTAAGATGTGGCTTAGGGCCTGCCGGGGTGTCTGAGGATGCACAGGCTGCCAGATCGTTCTGGGAGGTGTTGGGATGTGGATGACGAGGACTTGAAAAGTCAGGGGAGTGAAAACTGTTGAAAGCTGTCGATGTGTTTGTAGTGCTGACTCCAACCTGCTTGGGAAAATCACCCACCACATGCGGCTGTGGCTCTGCAGATTTGCGTGCCTGTCTGTACCAGGAACATCCTCGATTCAGAATATAGATAATTCAGCTCAGATCCCTGAGAGTGAAGTATAGTTTAAAAAATAATAATAAAAAAATCATAGTAAGAGTGAAAGCAACTCAGTACTAGTGAAATAAAAACAGCTCAAAGAGGAATCCCATAGGATTATACAGAGGATTACAGCCACTCCATAGCTGCTGGCTGGCTGAGCACTGCTGCCAGCGAGCATCGTTTTCCTTCTGCATTTCTCAGCCATTTGGATTCACCTAGGCAGATCATCTGTGTTGTTGCTTCTAGGTCCAAAATATCGGCGTGCAATAAACCACTGGCCCGTGCGGAGCCGCCACTGGCAGATACGGGGTCTTCACGCACGAGGCGTTTGCTGGCTGAGGTGATCTCCAAGCTTTCCATCCACAGCTGGCGGGGAGCGGGGTTGCTCAAGGAGTGCTGGGTGCCAGCTGGCCTGGCTGGTCCCACAGTGGTTTTGAGGGAGCCTGTGGTGCCCCAGGGATTCTCTGATGACCTCTTAAGGACCTGTCACTTGAAGCCTGGCTTAATAAACCTCTTCTCCCTTGGCAACTGAGGCAGATTCTCTAAAGCTTACAGATCTCAAAAGTTGTTTGGAAAATATTGTGCTGGTTGCATTGGTATGTTTCCATTCCTAATGGGAATAGAGGCATTTTGCTATTTTTCTTTTTTAAGGAAAAGACATGTAAATGCTGCCTTTTTCCCCTCCTGTCATTTTTTCCCAAAGTTTTCAGCTTATGCTGATTTAATGGCTGTAATTATAAGTGCTGCAAATTTGACTCCTGACCCCTGCTTAGACAGTGAGAAAATAATTTTTACTTTTACAAGTGCTGATCATCTCTAGGTTTCTCTCTGGCATTGATTTTACCAACACTGAAGCTACTCCAAATACCAGGGCTAAGATAGTGTTTGAAAAAACAAGCTGGCACCTTTTTCTGAGGACCAATTTCAGTGGGATTCAGTTTTCTAAATGCCCTTATGGATCTGGGTCTGGAAGGACTTAAAGGTAGCTTAGAAAGGCAAGGAATTTTCCAAGATTTTAAAATGAAAGGTACTGCTGTAGCACACACCTGGAATTCAAACTCATTTTGATCAAGGCAATTTTAGCTGCAGAAAAGGTTTCTTTTTAAAGCAGGAAAAGGTGGAGAAAGTGATATCCAAAGTGCTTTTGGTTTGATTTCTGCTACTAATGTGTCCCTTTACTGCAGCTGCAGACTCTATGAAGTCTTTAATCTGCAACCTCTTCAGAGATTTCCTCTGTTAGTGGCTCTTCTCAGACCAATGTAGTTTCCCGAGTATTCATGCGGGTCTGGGTGTTGTGACCTAACTGGTACTAAGAAACTCCCGTTTTCTAGAATGAGTGCGTTTTCTCTGCAAGTCACGCTATCACAAGGTAGGATGAGTTGTATCCCCCATGTCTTGAGGCTTGTAAGCCCTGCATCAGCAGCAGGCAGTGGGGAATGCGATGAAGCTTCCTCGGAGGTTTTGTTTTCCCCAGAAAATCCTTCATATCTGGCTGCTGAGAAGAGCCACTGAGCAGCCCTGATACTTCTCTGCTGCTCAATGCCTGTCTGATCTCTGAGCTGTGTAGGAGTTTGCAAAGGCAGATGAATATTTAACATACCTGGAGGCTTTGATCTTTTGGTTGTAGTCTGGATACATCTAACACCTCATAAAATGCAACTGGAGGAGGTGATGCTGCCTTTTTATCCATTAATGCAGAGACTGGAGCACCTTCCTAATTTCAATTCCTTCTTCCGTCTCAGGCCGTTTCATTCCCCTCTCCAACTTGTCTGTTGAGAATCCTTATCACCAGGCTTCTGGGTGCTCATGCTGAAACTGCCTAGCTTCCAGGCTTGCAGCTGAGTATCTGAACCTCTTGCTTTGAAAGCCTCTTTGATCTTCTTCTGGATCCCATAGTACCCAACCTACAAAGAAAAGACCATCATCTAGGATGGTCCCACTCCCTGTCCCTCAAAAGTGGCTGCTGCTGAGGGTTAAACACCTGCGTTCAGGTGTCTGGAAGAGACTTCCAGGAACAAGGCTCTGCCACGTCCTCCTGGCTGGCTCAGGCAATGGCACCTCACTGCTTTCCCATGTAGCAGCCATTGGTCCCTAAGTTGGCATTGCGAAGCCTGACTATTCAAATGCCAGGTCTGGCCCTACAAGCCTTTGCGAGGGAAGCTCTGGGGGAACACCCTTTTTTTCAACCTTTCCTCTTGGCTAGTTTTTTGTTGCTCCCTCTTTTGCTTGCTGACTATTGTGGGCCATGGATTTGGCAAAAAGAGCCAGGACCATCCACTGTGGGTACCGTGAGTTCCTCTTGGCCACGGAGTACACTAAAATGCAGTGCCTTGTACCATTGGGTTAGGAATCTCCTTTTGGGGGAGGTGTGGCCAGATTCAAGCTTAATGTATGTGAAGTCATTTGTTTGGTATGCGCATGAGGATATGAGGGCGAAGAGCGCTGTCACAGAGATCTGATACTTCAAAACTATATCAAGTGGTTTGTATAACCTTAGGAAACAGCTATAAGGTGGCCAGTGGCCTGACTGGTTTCTGGCAGTCAGAGCTGGCTCTGTGCATAGGCAAAGGAGGCAGCAGCCTGAGAAGGCAAGAGGACAGTAACACAACAAATGTTTTCCTTGTCTGAGCCTGGGGAAGCTGAGCTGGTTGCTGCTTCTCCATGGCAGTAAAGCTTTGCATCCAACTTTCCATTACTCTTCCCTTCCCTCCTCAACTATTGCTATTCTCTAGATCCACCTTTATGGTGTGCCTTCTCCTCCAGCTCTGGTTCCTCATAGTTGGGGTGGCAAAATTCAGTTTTGCCTGCACTCTTGTAAGTCTTAAGTGATGTTGCTGCAGTTGTGACAAAGCTTACTGTGGTCTGAATATTTGAGCAGCCTGTGCTGAGGTTTGTACTTCTGTGCATTTGTGTGCTCCTAGCAATACCTGAGCTAGACATTTTAAAGCTGACTTATGTATGAGCTGCAGTCATCTTGTGGCAGCATAGGCAAAATTTTGGAAGCCGAATACTCTTGAAGGGAAAAAAAAATACCGTAAGCATCTGTATATTGAGTGAGTGTTGTCCCTCCAGAACCTGCACCCTAAGCTATGAGAGGAGACTTTTGTAAATTACATTAGTGCTTAGCAGTCTGACAGGACTGTTATGAGGGTACAAAACAGATCTCTAGTAAGATTGTCATTATTGTGATCTGCTTGACTAAAAAGTAATAGTAAATTGAGAGAGAGACCCTGTTACATTACAGCTTAGTGGAAACTTCCTTGGTTTGGTCCATACTGTCCTGGGTTATCTTTCTTCATCCACAAGCTTTGCCAATCAGTAGTTTGGGGCTGTCCCATTCCAGGAGTGTGGCATGTTGTGGCTGTGAAAATGCCCAGATAGTCCCTGTTCCTCCGTTGCTCTACAGGAGGACTACCCAGCACCAGTGATTTTCCCTAGGGTTTTCTGCCTTGCTGTAGCCCATTAGGCTATGACTATAGCAAGTGATCCCTTGACCCAGGAGCTCCTCCCAGGTTCAAGCATACACCCCAGCTCTTTGAGGCATGGTCCTCCTGCTGCACCTTGTTCTCCTTTGGAAGGAAAGCTGGAGAGGAGATCTGAGCCAAAAGAGGCTCACAGCATGCAGTAGTCTGTGCCCTAAACCTGGATGATCAGCAAGAACTGGGGCACCCCTGCCCTGCAGTATAGATGGTGTAGCAAGGGTGGTGTGAGGCAGAGCAGCCTCCCATGTAACTCATGCCATGCCCTCCCCACATGAGGAGGGAGACAAAATCTGCTCCCGCCTGACCCCCCTGCTGCAGTCTAATTTTATCTCCTGGAGGATAATGGAAGCACATACTGGACAGCAATTCAGAGGGATAATTTATTCTCCCAACTCCAAAGTCACCTACTTAGTCTTACTGCTAAGACATTTATTAAACATACCAGAGTTGACGGTGGAATTTAAAGTTAGAGCAGGGCTTTTTAATAGTACAGGCAAAACTGGATTTTGTTGCACACAGAGGGCAGTCTGCCCATCTTGATCCACCCTTACATTTTGGTATCTACTTCACCAGCTCATTCTCACCCTGAAGCTCCTTCTTCTCCCGCCCTGATTGGAGCACACTTATTTCTTCAGGCTGTTGCCAAAATAATAGATCCACCCTTCTGGACCCCCAGCATGTTGAGAGACACAGACCCATGTTCTGGCCCCACACCCGTGCCTAATCCTACTTGACTTGTTTTGGAAGGAAATCAGGGAGTGTAGAGTAATATAGCCCAGTCTTCTTGCTCTAGATGTAAAATGCACATGTCTGTATCGTGGCTATAAAAGATGATATACGGGTACTTTCCCTTGAAACCCTGGTATGACTTTCACCTTGTTTGTGTAGTACAGAGCCTTGGTGAAAGGAGGAGTGGAAAAACCTTATCACAAGTACATAAATAACACTTTTGTCAAAGAATTTTTCTACAGACCCCCTAAATACCAGCTTTGATAGTCCTTTCACACAAACTCCATTTCTGTACTGTTGTTTTCTGAGCGATCCCTTCAGAGCCTAATATCAGGCAAGCCATTTCACTTGTAGGCTTAGACGAGGGTACTTTCAGAGGTGAATCTTTTCAGGATTTATTGAAGGCTCTGACGTAACTTCATTGCATGATGTGTGAAATATTATCTCCCTTCCACCCTCAGTGAGTTACATGAGGGCTATTGTATGAGACAATTTGCTGGGCTCAATTTCAGTGCTCAGGTAGATGGGAAGTGAAATTTCAGGCCTTTAGGTTGGTCTCATCGTCTACTGAATCACCTCTTTAGAGCAGCATGCAAAGTGGCAACTTAGTACTAACATCTTTCGATGCAAGCCCATGTACTAGATTTTTCTTGTTTGACCTTTCCAGTTCCCTGCCTCCAATGAGGAATTGTGAACACAGAATTGCCTATTATTAGCATCTCTTAATCTCTTCCTTCTTAACTAAATTTCTTCCGAGCTTTACCTTACCCAGTCTAACACCAAAACAAATTGCTGAATGCGCTGCTGCATGTTTCATGTATGCCTGTGGAACACGCAACCTGCTTGGAGGACCTGCACACGTCATTCTCGTGCTGTGTGGGTTATGGCATGAAAAAAAATTGTATTGTATGCATAGTAGGATGCTGCATATGTTCAGAAACTGTTGAAAGTCTTTGGAATTCTTATAACTGTTTATTCATTCTTTTGTTTAGGAGTCAGTGACCTGTAAGTGCTCATTATGAAGAGAGATCTGGTTTTCTTGGTGACTCTAATTAGCCTTGCCTTCCTGTCACTGCTAAGGTCTGGATATCCTCAACATATTGCAGAGGAGTCCTGCTCTGTTCAAATTCTTGTTCCAGGCCTCAAAGGTAATGTGGAAGTCTACTCCATCATTCAAATACTAATCCTTTCTTTCTTACAGGCTCATTTGCACCACCGACTGTTTCTAACAGAGACAAAGAAGGTGCCTTTCAGTTGTCTTATTTGTCCAGTCTGTAGCCTCCTTAAAAATGGAGTTTTAAGGTTCATAAGATGAACTTAAGTCTGTTAAAATGAACACGGTTCAGAGAATGCATGCCAAAGTCTCCCAGACTTGCTCCTGATCGGTAGTGCTTGTTACTCTGATGTGCTGCCTGGTTGCTTTGTCTGTGTTTGTACTCATGAATGGTGCACATACCTAAAGACTGTAAAATCAGGCCCTACTTTATATCTGGAGAGGTTTTCATTGCTGTTTTGTGCTGTGCTCATGGGAAGTATTTTGTATTTTCTACTCTCTTGCTGGTATTCCCTTGTTTTTTAACTGCTCAAGTGCCTTTTAGAAGAAATAAAAAATCAGTTAGATTTTTGGCATTTCTGTAGTTTCTGTCGACAAAAGCAACATTTTTACAAAATATGCCCCCAAACTATTGCTGAAAAAAGATGGCATAATAAATTATTGATCTTTTCGTAGCAAAAAAATGTGTTAAAGTACCGTAGATAGGAAATTAACATCTGGGAAGAATTAACATTTTAAAGCAACACCATCCATTATGGTGTGAAATCCTAGCCCTGTTCAGTCAATATCAGTAATTCTCATTATGGAGGATATGGTATTTCTCCTGGAGTGTAAAACTTGTGAGCATGGGGAAATACCTGTTAACGAAGGACAAAAAAACCCATGAAAACCACCACTTTATCATTAATGATAAAAAAATGCGTTGTTTAAGAACTGCACAACTAACCTTCCAATTTTTCTGGTAGTTATGCATTGTAGTATCACAAAACTCACCTGACAGTATTGATGCCCCTAACAGGATTTAGTGTAAACCTGGGCTTTGCCCAGTTGCCTGAGGATCACAGTATGGACTGCAGGCTCTGTCTGTGCTGGTTAATTGATTGGTGAGGGCAAGGCTCAGTTCTGTCCTGCAGTTGCTCATACAGTTAAATTGCGAGCACAGCCTGGCCACCGGTTTGGCTGTGGTGTAAACTGCCCTCTCCAGACATTGCCCAGTTAGGCTGTGGCTGCCCTGTGCTGGAAGCAAGAGAATTGGGCTATAGGGATGTGGGATGTGCTTGGCCAATTGGCTTCAGGGCGAAAAAAGCTCTCCTGTTCTGTTTATTATTAATATAGATGCAGCTCTGGATGCCTGAACTGAACCAAAAGCTCTGTTTTTTTAAGTTTTACTTCTGTAAGTGGCCTTTGAAGTCTTAATAATATTTACACCTTCTGCAGATGTTCTACTTAGAAAGAACAACACTATATCCAGGTGTTCTGAGTTTTGACTAAGCCTTGAGTAAAGTTGTATCAGTTGTTTGATATGTTTGCTGTGAAATAGGCATAAGATAGTGCTGTTGATGTGACTCACAGAGAAGAACACCATCAAGTTAGATATATGTTGTGTAAAGTTACACAGAAGCTCAGTCAAAGGGTCAGACCCCACAGCACTGGGGACTGAAGCTTTGAAATGATTTTTCATTTCAAAGAAGTTGACAGGCTTTGACAAGTTTTGTATCTTCTTTGCCTTAGTTTACTTATTTGTGTAATCAGTCAAAATTAACAGCTATGATTACCACTTTTATGAAAGGACTGTTATTATTATTACATGCAGCAGAGTTTTTTAAAAAGTTTAAACAGTGCAGGACCCTGGCCCTTTGTCAGAAGGCAGTCCCAAGCCAGGAAACCAGAGAGAGACCTGAAAACCATCATGTGTTAATGATTTCACTCCGCTTCATGAGATGTAAGCCTTGCAAAAGTGAGAGAGATTGATGTACAAATTCAGTGAAGCACAAAATGGCCTGATACAGCCCTAGTTAACGTGAAATCCCTAAAAAGCTAAAAGTGCTCCAGCTATGCTGTCAGGGGTACTGGGCTCAGGGAATTGGTAATGACATACTGCTGTCCCCCACTGGCACAACTCCAACCCATTTCGGTGGCCAAGGCTTCCTTTAAGCTGAGTGTATATGTGGCCGTGTGCCTGAATTTCAGCTCCCACGCAGTGGGATTTGCTCACAGCAGCTTTTAGATCTGCCCCATGTTATCCCGTGCTGGGCTACCGGCAACATCGCCAATGCTGGAGGAACGGAGTCCTGCACCGGTGCTGGGCACGAGCCTGTCAGGGTTTGGGAAAAACAGGTACAGGGAAGAAGTGGAAGAGATGAGGGAGAGCATGGGATGTGTGAAGGGGGAAAAAATAGGAGGAGAGGGTTAAGCCTAAGAGGTGGTGCAGAAAGCAGAGCCCAAATGGGGTGGTGAAAGAGAAAGATGCCAGGGAAAAGTACCCAGAAGTGGGAGAGTGTAATGGACAAATTTTAGAAGACCAGGAAGAAACAAAGGGAAAAGAGAAAAAAGGAGCACAAAGAATGAGACTGAGTAGAGAGACTAGAAACTAAAAAAAAAAAAAAAAGACACAAAGCCAATTAGGACCGCATGGAATAAAAGGGAGAATCGGAAGGGGGACGAGATGAGAATGGAGGTGGAAATGGAAGATGAAGAAAGCCAGTAAAGACACCAAGTATAGAAAAAGGCACAAATGAATTTAAGGTCAGCAGCTTAGGTCTTAGGGACTGATTTTTTATTTTTTTTTTAATAACTTCAGCAATATAAAGGAGTAAGATGAAATGTGGAAGGGAAAAATACCGTGGCTCTGAGAATCCAGACAAGAGACTGATCCCTGTTTTAGAAAGCTTACAATATTAGCAATAGGAAAAGTGTGTTGTGTGTAAAGAAGGGATGGAAGATGAAGTCTCACTCCATTGCTCACTCGTATTCTTCCTAAAGTCCTGTTCCTTTTGATAGACCCATGAGACTGAAGTTACTACTATTGTGGAGAAAAAAATAACATCGAGCAATCCTCCAAAGCTTAAATTCTTGGTTTGCCACCTTGTTTTGTCTCCTTTCCAGAATCTAAAGCAGGAATTTTCTTAATAGTCTCAATAGCATGCAATACATAAAAAAGTTGATGCTACACAAATAAAACCCCAATTTTTTTACGCCCACACGATGCATCTACTCACACGGGGAATATGAGTAATGGAAGAAAGTTATCACCAGCTAAGGAATGCTTAATAGCTGACATAGTTAATATTTGGTACGCTATTTTCATTACAGTAGATGGTACAGCTCAAGGTAGACAGGATGCAAACATAATCAGGGACAAATTGTGTCCCAAAGAATTCATAAAAGGAGGTAAATCGACAACAGTGATAAGATATATTGTTTGAATTATGAAAGATCTCTCACAGAGATGACAGGACAAGAAGCTTGCAGTAGTGCCAGGGTTGTGCCTGATACTTGCGATCCTGCTGCAGCTTGATGCGGTACCTGGGCTGAATTTCTTTTGGGGGTGCGGGGCATCACAACACTGTGGAGCACTGCTGGGTGCACCTTGCCCTGTCTCAGCTGCGTGGGCGAGAGCTGCACTGTGCCAAGGAAGAAGGTACTCTTTCATGCAGGAGGGCTGGAGCAAAGAGCCACCCGGGAAGGGATGGAGAGGAGACTGAGCAGGAGGTACAACTGCAAAGGGACTGTGGCTGGCAGATGAGGCCACGCTGGAGCAGCTGGGTAGGGACCACAATGCACCGACCCCAGCCTGCTGCTCCGAAGGGACTGGGTGTAATGTGCAGCACAGGGGCTGGAGACCAGAAGGGAGGAGCAGAGGTTTCTTTCTCTAAGTTAATTTGGTTTTTCTTTCTAATTCAGGAATCAAAAGTTAAAAGTTAGTGTTAATTGGTGATTAATTAACCTGATTGAAATTCCTTGACAGAAAACTGTTTTGTTGCCCATGACACCTGCACAGGCTTTGATTCCTCAGCTTGCAGAGTGCTCAGGGTACATACGACAAAATCAGGGACTTAAAACATGGCAAAGCCAAACTGGACCACTGATCAGTCCCTCTTGGCCAAGGTCTTGCTGCTTAAAACAGCTGATAACAAAAAACGCAGAGTGGTCTGTAGCTGGGCCTGTAAAGGGATAATCTCCTCCCAGGGAAACTTTCTTAAACACCCACACTAAGGAATGCAGTGTCATCTTATTATAGGAATAAATGCACGCAAGCGTAATGGCCTGAAGCAAGAGTGATCTATTTTATTGATCCCTAATGCACAGCTTTCACTCTGAAGAACGTGTAAAGCAATAGGCTGTAATAGCCTGCACTCAGTCTCCAGAGAGCAGGAAAAAGTCATTGTCAGGATTTATCGTTGGGAAGCAGAGAACTCATAACCAGCCCTGAGGGGGGAAAGGCAATCATACAAAGCCTATTGGTTACCTGATAATAAAAAAAGTGACGTTCCCAAATGTGCCAAATAATAGCCTGTTTCATACTAACAATATTATTCACTGGGGATTATGTGAAGTTTGTCCTCATTAAGGTCAGAGAATGGCCTATTTTTGCATGTCTGAAGGCAGGGAAGATGGTCTGGAGTCTGCTGGCAGCCTGAAGAAGGAAAATATAACAGATGGAGGGCTGGGTTCAGCTCACAGCCACCTATGCCTGCAATAAGGGGAGAGAGCTGGAGGCTACATATTTGAAACGTACCATGTTTTGACTTGTTTTTTCATGTCATCTCTATGGTCCCTTTCTGAACCACAGCTGCCAGCTATGCCAGAAAGCAGAGCTTGGGGGGTGCCTGGTAACCGGTGACTTTCTGGCTCCCTTCAGCTTCCTGGAGAGCAGCTAATGCTCACTCTCCTCTGTGTTGGGACATCAGGTGTGTTGTGCTAGCTCTGGCTGTTAGATCCTTGCATTTTCTTCTCTGTGGAAGCTGTAGAGCTTTCTTCTCCTTCATATAAATCTTTTTTGTAAAGGTGGCTATGCAAATCATTCTTTAAACTTATATTTGTTTGAGAGATTTTACTGTTATGTCAATGGCAAACTACAATGGTAGTACAGTAGTAGGGGGTGAAACAAGGTAAGCATCCCCAGATTTCCAATGAAAGGCACCAGGAAGGCAAACATTTACAGAAACTGATGTTTAAATATGCTGAATATAATAATGTGCCATGAGCCATGTGCATGTAAGTACGATGCACAGTGGTTCCTACCACAGAGATTAGAAGGCACAGTATATAACTGAGAATATGGATTAGGGGATACTCTTTCATGCTTAAAAATGGCCCTTTAAGTGAGGTTTGTAACAACACCTTCCTATAGGCCTGACCCATCCTTACTCTGGAAATAGCATAAACATTATTCTTTCTTTCCTTTTTTTTTTTTTATTTTTTATTTTTTTTTATTTGAGGTTATAGTTAAACCATTTTCAGTTAAGACCTCAGCAGATTCTCAGGAACTGTTTGCTGAACACAGACCCAGAAGTTTATGTGCTAAGTTGGGGCCTAATTCTGAAACTTCTACTTAAGTGAATTGAGCTGTTGGGCTTTTTGGAGGTTGATGATAGGAGTAATATCCACAAAACTAGACCCATTGTATGAGACTTCAGTAACATGTTGACTTTGGTATTGCAAGTGTTTATGCCAATTGCAGGAAACTCTCTTCTCCATGCATCAAGTAGATCTGTTAAGTCAGATCCTGTCTGCTTTTGGTTCTCTTGTTATAGTAGTTTGCCATTTTCCCATTGAAAATAAAACTCTTGTCACTGCCACTGACAGAAAATAGTCTTGCTTTAATGTGATTCTTCTTTTTGTTTCCTTTTGTATCAACAGGGGAGGCTGGAGAAAAGGGGGAGAAAGGTGCTCCAGGTCGTCCAGGCAGAGTTGGGCCACCAGGAGAAAAAGGTAACTTCATTAAAGATGACATTTTGAAAGTCATTCCTGACCAAATACTGCCTTTTCTTATGAGGTGATGATAGTGGGGATCCTCTGTCCCCTTGCTGGGTGACTAAATCATCCTTGGGCATTTTTGTGTACTGTTGTGTTGTAACCCTGGTAGGCAGCTCAGCCCCACCCAGCCGCTCGCTGACCCTGCTCCAATGGGATGGAGGAGAGAATTAGAAGGGTAAAAGTGAGAAAACTCGTGGGTTGAGATAAAGACAGTTTAATAGGGAAAGCAAAAGCTGTGTGTGCAAGCAAAGCAAACCAAGGAATTCATTCACTGCTTCCCATGGGCAGGCAGGTGTTCAGCCATCTCCAAGAAAGCAGGGCTCCATCACGCATAACGGTGACTTGGGAAGACAAAATGCTATAACTCTGAATGTCGTTCCCCCTCCTCCTCTTTCCCCCAGCTTTATATGCTGAGCACAATGTCATGTGGTGTGGGATACCCCTTTGGTCAGTTGTGGCCAGCTGCCCCAGCTGTGTCCCCTCCCAACTTCTTGTATACTCCCAGCCTCTTGCTGGTGGCGTGGGGTGAGAAGCAGTAAAGGCCTTCACTCTGTGTAAGCCCTGCTCAGCAGTAATGAAAACATCCCTGTATTATCCACACTGTTTTCAGCACAAATCCAAAATATAGCACCCTACCAGCTACTATGAAGAAAATTAACCCTACCCCAGCCAAAACCAGTACAACCGTGTGTACACATTTGTAGACTACTATTGCTTTCTGGTCAAAAAGATTCATTTTGGAAAAAATAAATTGATTTTTCAGAAAGGTCTCTGTGAAGACATCATAATATCTTCTTCATAATTTGCCTTCTGCAAATGCAAACCTCAGATCAGAGGGAAAAGATCTCGAGTCTCAATTTCCTTGTTTCCTTTTGTTTGTATGCGTGAACACTCAACAATACCTTAAATGAAACTGTTGAGGGAAGGCACTAACCCCTAATAGGCAGAGGTGGATGGCCATGAGTGATTCCACATTTCTTGGATCACAGTTCAGCAATATTTATGGAAAGATGGCGGTAACACTGTTTGCATTGTAGTTCAAAATATTTGGACCTCTTAAGAAGAATGATGCTCGAAAGTATTCAGTTATACAGCTGAGAGAAACGCGACATCTCTGTCTTACAGGAAATTCTGTCTTTCCACATTCATTTTTCTCCTGAAGCAAGGAGGAAATCTGACCTTCATGTTTTCCAGGAGATGGACATTCTGAACAATTCCCATTAGGAGTAGTCAAACCCTTTTATTTCAGTACTGAAATTAAAGATTTGACATTCCTGTCATCAGGACGATGGAGTTAGTTTTTACTAAACTGAATTTACAAGCTTCCTTTCAAAGCAATTGCAGTGGTAATTTACACTTCCTTACAATGATGCATGATCCGTTATGCAGTTCTTTTGGGCAATTATGGGAGTCTGATACCTGCAGTTTTGCCTGGGACCAAAATCCGTAGCTAGAGTTCTTCTACCTACAATGCACTGAAAAATTTATAACTCTCATGAGGGGGGGGTGTGTTCAGTCAGTGTATTTCCCTTATGGAGATATACCCTTCAAGGACGACTCTTATAAAAAATACTGGAAACTATAATTTCAACTCTTGCAAGGTAATGCGGCATGAGGAGAAGTTGAAGTACCACAGAATAATTTAGGTTAAAAGGTCATAAAGAGCTCATCTAGTCCAATCTCCTGCTTAAAACAGATCCCGTTGCTATGGGTGTTGTCCAGCAGACATTTGAAAATCTCCAAGGATGGAGATTCCACATCCTTTTTGATAGGTCTGTTCACCACTGTCATTGTGAAAGACCTTTTCCTTAGGGCCAACTGAAATTTTTCTTGTTGTAACTTGTGATTGTTGCCTCCTGTCCTTTTGCTGTATGTCTCTGAGAAGAGAAGGCTGCATCTTCTCTACAAACCACTTGTAGGTAGTGGAAGACTGCAATTATGTCCGCCCTTACCTTTCTCCACTCCAGGCTATATGAAACAATCTTCCTTAGCTGGTCTCCAGTTTGCTTCTCTTGTATGAGGCCCCAAAAATCTCTGGGTCCTTTTATGCAAAGGTGACTTTTAGCTAGCAATTTGCCAGCCTTCATCAATGTATCACAGGTGAGGAACATAGCAACTGGTTGAACTCATGATATTCCTGTCAACACATTCCTGCAGCTTGTCGAGATTCCTCCTGACTGGCAGTGCTGCCCTCCAGCGCACCAGCCACTCCTGCCAGCATGGGGTTTCTTGCAGACTCACAGGGGATCCTTCCACTTCTTCCTCCCTGCCTCTGATGAAGGACCAGTTCTTGAGGAATGGCACTCATTATCAGCTGCTGATTAGAGTTTGATAGCCTTGCAACAGCATCAGCTAACCCTCTCAGCACCCTTGAATGCCTTCTGGCCAGTGCCGTGGACCTGTGTACATCCAAGTGAAGTAGTCCCTCACTAAATCATCCTGTACCATGAGTAGCATGTCCTTCCCAAATCTTTGCTACCAGACATGAAGAACTGGGAGGCCAGAGAGCAGACCTTGCTGGTAGAGACCAAGGCAAAGCAAGCGCTAAGTACCTTAGCCTTTCCTATGTCCTTTGTCGCTAGGTTGCCTTCTTCCTGAGCAGAATGCCCATGTTACCCTTGGTCTCTTTTTTTACTGCTGCCTTACCTGTCCTGTGTTTCATGTCCTCCTTCATAAACCTAGCCGAATTCTACTCCAGCTGAACTTCGGCCTTCCTCCCTTCATCCCTGCATGCCTGGGGAATACTTCTATTACCTATATTATATTATTCTACATTACTCTTTGGTAGCCTGTCCCAGTATTCACCTCCTGCATGCTTCCTTTCTGCATTTGGTCTCAGTCAACAGTTCCCTGTTCTGCCAAGCTGGCCTTCTGCCATACCTGCTCATTTTTCCTGCACATTGCAATGGATAATTCTTATGCTTTAAGGAAATTGTTCCTTAAGATTGAGAAGCTCTTTCTGGGCCCCTTTGCACTTCACAGCAGCCTCGTGAAACATCGTGCATGTTTCTCTAGCTTGGCATTTTGTCAAATCCGTTCAAAATGGTTTGGACCACTTGAGAAATGGATGTACTCTTTTTCAGTCAGGCTAATCCATGATGTAACATTTCATTAATATATTTTATATTGTAAAATTGCATTTATTTGGAAAATCATTCTCCTAAGGAATGCTTGATTAATAATAATGGTAATTTTCCAGTTTTCCATACCTCCAAAAGTCCAAAATTCTGATGAGACTGAAAGAAGAAACACTGATGTGAAAATTTGCTGCAAGAAAACACACTTGAAACAGAAAAGAGATGAAAGAAAATTGAATATTAATGCATATTATATCGGTGTTTTTCCAGGCAGTGCTTTCAGGTTAAGCACAGGCAAAATTTCTTACTGCTTCTGTAGCAACATATTTTTTCACTTTCCTTTGTGCATCCAGATTTGACTTGACACATGTATGTTCTTGGAATACTTGGTAAACAGCTTTATTTTAGCATAGTAAGAAATTTCTACAAACAAGCTTCTGTTTAAAATGAATTCTAATTAACTCATCTTTTCATTAATTGCTGTACATTTTTTAGATATTTGTCTTCATCAACTCCTTTCTACAAATGCTTCCTCAAAGGAAAATAAATTGTTACCTTAAAAATAATTTGGACTATATGGTGCCAGATTTCATCATGATACTATATCCAATGTATTTTTTGAGCGTCACAGTGTTGACTGGGTAAGCAAACAGGCTTCACAGATGCAACTTCTACCATGTGGAAAGGACACAGAAGACCTGTCAGTCTCCTGACCTTTCAGTCTCTGGTTAACCCCCCCAGACAGTGGAGTCAGACAGTAGTGCCCAAACCTGACGTTAAGCTGATGCATAAATACTTTTCTGGCCTCTCAAGATGAACGAGAGTGGCTCAACTGTATATTATCCTCCAGCAGGTTTTCTCTTCCAAGGGTTTTCCCATTTGTTATCCAGAAGCTGGAACTTTGAGGCAAAAATAAAATACATGATTTTTCCCAAGAATATTGTTATGAGCTGCTAACACTGAAATATCCAACACACTGACATCTTTTTCCTATTTGGTTGTTCATCTTATTTATGGAGGGTTAAGAACTGAGCATCATTTGGAGGCTGATAATTTGTTCACTATGTTGTTCTCAGAAATCACCTGTTCACCACCTTTTTCCTGGACAGATTATCTAATGTCCATTCATGACCTGCTATTGGTTTTGCTTTTTTGCTCTGGTTTTGCTCTCTTGATGGGCGTACACCACTGATGTCCTTTAAAGTCCTCAGCTGGTATAAAGTCTAGACCTGTGATCCAGGTACATAACACAACTTAATGGATAATGAAAGATGGATAAAATTGTTGCATCACTTTGCATTTGCCCCTTCCTAAGAGCGCACATGGATGATCACAGCAGCTCTGTTTCTGTGCAGTAGCCTGTTAAACTGCAGTCACCGTGTTAACATGTGTTGGACCCTCTGTGTTTCTACTGAAGCCTGATAATTGATGTCTTGTTGGGCTAATATTTGGCTCCTCCTGTTGATGAAAACTGCTAAATTTCAGTGTATTTTTCTGCTGTTTAAGTGATGGTTTACATGAGGGAGAGCTGTAGTTCTTCTGCAACGCTTGTAGAGTTTTCTACTTTTGGTGTTAATTTACGTTATCAGAATCACAGTAATCTTTTATTTAATTTCCCCTTTCTTTGTTTCACTTCTCAAGCAAGTCCATCGTAAGAAATGGTGCTTAGTTTCTTTGAACTCCCTAAGTGTATAACAATCAGTGAAAAAATAACATACAAAACAAATGGTCTTCTTATAGTATATTTGACCTGGAACAAACATCTCAAGATTTGAAAGTGCTGCCAATGTTCTTATCATATCCCTTCCTCGTGATACTTTCAGATTTTGGTAGTTCAGAAACTGATAAATATTAAAACTTTCTGGTGCTTACAGGAAATAAATCTGGTTCTGAGTGTCCTGATGTTTCAGGGTGACATCAGACATCCTGATGCCTTTGGGAACTGATTAAGGTTAAATTCCACTTACTTTCCTCATTGCTTTTAATTAATTGTATAGGTCAATTATGATGCATAGCATGTCAGCAGAATATAAAACTGTGTTGGCCTTATGTAAAGCGTAGAGTGCTGGATCAGGTGAAGTGGATGATTCAGACAAAAGTAGAGTGTACTGCATTGCAAGTTTTGGGGTGTGAAGTTAATAGATGGAACTTTCCCCACTCGCCTTGATTGCTGTACTGCGCACTCCCGTGTTGGGAGTGAACTCAATTATTTGCTTGAGTCGTGATCCTATCTGTGAAGCTGAAACTTCCACCTATGCAAATTCCACAGAGATATTTCAATACCAATACTGTGAATATTCCAAGAGTAGCATGTATTCTGTTTATGGCAATCAAAATAAGGAGGAGAGGGTGAATTTACTGTTGGAATGCATAATCGAAGGCACAGCATGTTAAAAATGTGTTCTGCAAGACATTTTAGCTTGCAAAGGGGGCTCTGAGCAACCTGCTGTGAATATTCCAAGAGTAGCATGTATTCTGTTTATGGCAATCAAAATAAGGAGGAGAGGGTGAATTTACTGTTGGAATGCATAATCGAAGGCACAGCATGTTAAAAATGTGTTCTGCAAGACATTTTAGCTTGCAAAGGGGGCTCTGAGCAACCTGCTGTAGGAGAAGATCGGGTTTGTGACCTCCTGTGGAACCTGAATGCACATAAGTCCATGGGACCTGATGAGATGCATCCCAGAGTCCTGAGGG
>NW_009258947.1:3896663-3991192 GCF_000687185.1 Egretta garzetta
TCTATGACTCTATGACTCTATGACTCTATGACTCTATGACTCTATGACTCTATGACTCTATGACTCTATGATCTACTTGAAGATGTCCCTGCACATTGCAGATAGGGTGGACTAGATGACCTTTAAAGGTCCCTTCCAACCCAAACCGTTCTATGATTCTATGATTTTTCTTAGAGCCATAACTATTTGAAAATACATTACTTTCAGCCTTCATGCATCTTACTTCATTTATACCGGTATGTGAAGCAGAGTCACATACTATTCCTGGGTATGGAACTCAACTGTCTCTCTCTACCTTTGCAGCGTTAGCACAGTCCCTGGTGTGGTTTCGGCTTGTGCCAGCGAATGCTTTCCCAGACAATTCTTGGGCACATTTTGGGAGCTAACACAATGAACAGCTTGCAAGTGATTATCCTGATTTGAAGAGTAAGACAATTTAATATCATGGAGTATACCATTCTTGGCCACCTGGTTCCTATTGCCAGGGAACAGTCCCAGGCGTTTAGTTTACTAGTACAGGCATAGCCTCTTAAGTGTGAGAGAAGACTCATTAATTTAGTTGGATGGGAGCCAGAGTGCTCAGTCATTTGTATAATCAAATTCTAAAGAGAGGTAATAATATCTTAATTTATATTTTAGTATTACTGATTGCTCATTAATATGTAATCAATCAATCCTTTAAATTTCTGAGTCAACTTTTACAGGAATTTATTGCTCGCTAAGGAGTGCTGCAGGCAGGGTTCCATATAAAAGTCCTGACATTGACAGTTGTGGATTCACAAAGTGGGTAGCTCGTTCAAAACTATCTTTCAGTTCCACCTGAACTCAATGCGATGTTGAGAAAATCCGTGCTAAACTGAGAGGACAAAAAGATGGCAGATGGGCTTCAGTGTAAGGAAATGTATTGCCTAGGGACATTAAGGATACATAATTTAATCCATACTTACAGGATGCCAGAACCCAGAAGTGTCACTTAAAACTCGAAAACTGCTATGAAATCATTAGCAGCAGCCCCAAAGCCAACAAGATGCTGCCCATCATGAGAAAAGATACCAAGAACAAACCAGGAAGCTCATTTTTGCAGCTGATTTTGCTCCATATAAAAGCCTGACATGCACCTGACATGACTGTGGTTCTGGCCTCTGTCAAGAAGGACAGGGGAGATTAGAGAGGGGCACCAGAAATGTGAAAAAGATGGAGGAGCTGCCTCATGAGGAGAAGCTGGAAAGGTTGAGACTTCCATCTGTATGGAGGAGTCTGAGGAGATCAAGATTACAGAAAGCAGTGAGGAGGTGACCTGCTGTTTGCCAGGTCCCATCACACCTGAGCTAGGAGGCACTCCCTGAAACTGCTGGGGGACTGATTCAGCAACTCCATCCGCAACGGACTGCAGATAGTGGCTGGGGTTGTGTGACCTCCCTGTGTTGCACCTCTCGCTGCTGCTGTGGGAATCGGTGTTGGGCTAGAGGGACCACTGCTCTGAACAAGCTTGGTATTATGTTGTTAATGTAATTCTGGCAAGGTATGTGTTTCATAAGGGCAGTTATTTGTGTTTGTGTGCATTTGAGTATAAACTCCCCCATTCAGGAATGGACCACACTATTTCCATTTTTTTTGTTTTGAATGCGCTTTAAAATCCTTTAAACTTGGCTGCTGCCTTCCTAGATTGGACTTTTTCTTACTATCTTTTGTTTCTTTTGCAAATTTTCTAGTCTTTCTGATTTCTAGTCAGTATGGAATGATAATAGTTTCCTCTTTTTTAATTTTTTTTCTTGTTTGTTATGCAAAGCTTTTAAAGTTTCACTTTGTCTTTAAGATACCTGTCTAACATGAGTGGGATGGATCACTGCTGAGAAGTGTTTATTTCTCCATTGCCTACCAAGAGAGCTTAGATAAATAGCTTAGACTAAAAACCCAACTTTCGGGTGGCTAAAGCTGGGTGAAATTAAGTTGCCCCAACTACATAAAATGCCACCTGGGATTACCCACTGTTCATAGAAGATGTAACTGTGTTGTAACCACTGTTCCCTAGCTAATCACTGACTTTCAGTGGTGTGGATAATGCAGATTATTTAGCGTAAAGCAGTACTGTAGTCCATTGGTGTGTTCAGAATTTTTTGATTTCTAGTTGCCAATAGTTTTTGAAAGTTTAAGGTGTCCTGAGCGTAGGTTACTACCACACCCTAACATCATTATATCCTTTAAAAATACTATTCTCATTCAAGTCAGGCTAAATGTTTGCATTAGGAATACCAACTGCTGCAAGACTGAGGTACACTGGGGGAAAGACACTGTAAGCTTGGTCTGTATCTTACATTCTTTTTCTGAGTATCCTCTGCAGATTGCTCTCAGAGATCGTACTAGAATCAAGCGGCCTTTGGTCTTTAGTACACTTCTACTTTCATTTTTTTAGGTAGGTGTCCGTGATGTCTGCTATGTCAAATCATGAAGAATTTCTAACTGATTTGTCTTCAAATCCTTAAGTTTGGCAAGTAAACTACTGCTCTCTTCTCCTTGACACGATTCAATTTGTCTGTGACATGGTGAATTTGTGTTTCTGTGGATTTGTCTTTTTGACACCTTTTTTTCTTTTTTTAAGTAGTTTTATACCTTCTTGTCTGTTCCAATTAATCCTGTCTGAAGAGATTGGCCGTACAGTGTGAAGGCCCCCATTTGCAGTGTTGCACAGAGCCAAAGCCCTCATTTTTTCACTGGTTGTGCAGCCCACCATTCATCTCTGGTATTTTATTTCTTCTCTTGTTTGTGGGCCTGAAAAGGCCACCAAGAAGATCATTTAGACTTTCATTCTCTTCGGTTTCTTCCCAAATCCTTTAAGTCTTCTATAATTGGTTCCAGTGTATACCACCTTCATCTGAGAGATGACAGGTGACTTGCTTCATATTCTTCATTCAAACTTTCTGTTAGATTTCCTACTTTTGGCCTATGGAGACTTAATTTCTTTCTTTGTCCTCATTTCTTTCCAGCTCTCACTTCCTGATTTCATTAAGACTCTTTTGACTGCATTTTTGGCAATCATAGGGCCACTAGAAAGGACTTTACAAAAGGTATTAAAACTTTTGAAACCCTCAAGGCAGATGGGTCTCTTTTGAAACCTTGTGATTTATTCTGCAGAAGAAGCAGAATAAGCAAGCCCCTAGAGTAGAAGCAGAGGTTACTCAGTGTAAGAGAAAACCAAATCCAAACAGTTCTTTTAATGAGCACAGGAGACTTAATGTATGTCTTCATTGTTTGAGATAACACACTTTTACTTCTGAGCAGATCACGTAGCTTTTACTGGCTATTACTGAGTAGTAGTTCATTTTCTGGGCAGTATTTATGAGAAAGAAAGTAAAGTAATTTTATATGTTATATTTTATTTATGCATTAGATCTATGTGTTTATTTAATTCCAGGTGTAGCAGCCTGAAAAGAAAAAACATTCAAACGTCTGAAAATCTGTTTTAGTAATCCCAATTCATAAATATCCAAAGCAAGAAAGGTCACTTTCAGAGCAATTTTATAAACTCATTACAAGCTGATACTTTAGAGATTTTCAAGGAAATACCCTCTCAGTATACTATCTATATTGGATAAATATTCAATGATAACATCAGTACCTTTATAACCTACACAGCCCAACAGATTGCATCTGTAAAGCAAGCCATGAATCTGTTCTGAAAGTGAAGCTATATTCCAGAAAGTAGATCTTCAGCTGGCTGTGTAGATTAGTTCCATTCTTCCAGTAGGAATATATAGTGTAAGAGAAAAATATTTTTGGTTTCTGGTAGAATTTCCTAATAGAGGCCAGTAGTGACTGAATTTCATCCTTGTTGGAAACAAAGGAAAATCATTGATTGTAGGTCTAATTAATTAGACCAACAAGCCATACACATTCAGCTTCTCTCAGTTCAAAGGAAATTATTTCTTTCTGACTCATGCCATCCAGTTGCTTGAGACTTCGTGGAGTAATACAGAGGACATCTCTTATCCCAGTGGTGATAAGTTTACATTCTGAAACTTGTTACTGATTATACTTTTAAGTTAAAGGTAATGATGAAATGGGTCATAAAGTTATCCAGCTTTTAAAAATATATAGAGGAAACATGGGACTGTCTGTCCGGTTGCAGTAACAACAGAGGGCAACAGGTCTTCAGTTGTCATAGATCTACAGCTGAGGCTCAGCTATGACAACTCACACACATTCAGTTGCTGGATCCGTATGGTAGATTTTCCTCCTAACTTGTCTCATTGATTCCTTGTTCCTGTGTAGCCGAACAGTGCATAACAGATGTTGCTTTGAGCAAAGAAACAATCTTTTCAATAATTATTGAAAAAATTACGTCAATATTTCCTAAAGCAGTCTCGATCTTCGGTTTCTGCAGGGTGGGAGCCTCAGAAGGCATTTGGCTTCCTGTCCCTGTAGTCCCTCCATACCCACTCTCCATTAATACTGTGTGGTACAGTGGGAAACCTATCTCATATGACGTAGCTGTACAGCTGTGTTGCCTCCAGGCCATGTTTCTCCTTGCAATCATCATGCAGAGGCCTAAATCTGATGTGGAGCATTGATTTGCTCAGGTGTTGCACCCAGGAAAGGGTATCACCAATGTACACTGAGATGCGGTATTATTTCCTGAGGCTCCTCGGGCCATAAGAATCGCAGCATCTGGCAAACTCTGCCACATTTGCTGAAACACAGTGAGTGTAACAAAATGATAGATGTCATTTCATAGGTCTCAGAAGGTCTACCTAAAACAAATCAGGGAATCCTTTCTAAACCAATGCCAGAACCAAAGTATCATTTAGAAATAATAATTTGACAGGCTTAGACTAGATAGACTTTATTGACTATAAATGGCTTGGTTTAAGCCAACACTTTCAGTCACGTGTAAGGCTGCTGTATTTACTCTATTAGGTGACTAGTGCTTATTAATTTCAACTGCTGATCCCCTGAACTTGTAGATGAGCTCTGTAGACATGGGGTTCAGTAAGGCTTTGCTATTACAGGCTAAAGTTCTCCCCTCAGATTCACACCATTAAGATAATTATTTTTCACAATGTTTGAGAAAGGCCATCCAGAAAAAATATATGACATAACAGGCACATTTTATCTGTTTTATTATTTGAGCTCTGGAGGAGCTCAGATCAATGGCATCAATACTTGGGCTGTGGCACACTTTTTATTAGTACCAGTGCTTCAGCTTGGTTTGTGAAGGCAGCGATGGCAAAGAAACTGCCTGTTCCAGTGCAAATTCTGTTTCCCCTGAAGCCATTCTGTTATTCACTTTACATCATACGGGAAAGTACAACTACTAGAAAAGAGGTCAAAGTCAGACAAAGTAAGAGAATCAAGCTGTCTTTCATTAGATTTCTGGGTATGCCTCGTGGACACAGATAGGTGACAGTGGCCAGTTCATACAGATTCGTTGACAATTTCAGTTGACTTCAAGAAGTGGATAGTTTACCGTTATTTGTAAAAACAAAGCTGAGGAAAATGATTTTTTTTTAACAGCTCCGTTGCTGTAACTGCACTTTGAAGTATTCTACAGAACTGTCTTTAAAATTAGTAACATTCAATGTTGCTGGTTTGAGTCAGACTTTGTACGAACATGTGCATGTGTCTGTGTATATATGTCTATGTAAGATTTCCATTCATTCTCATTTTTCATTAATGTAATCTTCAAATGCAAAAACAGAGAATGAGGATGTGACTGCTTCCACGGTGTTTATGTTGTATAAATAAGCCATTGAGCCCAAATTCAGCCCTCAGTTACAGTGGAACTACTATATTAGATGAAACTGTCACTTATGCTTGGATCCTTTAGGTCTTCTCAACTCCATGGTAGTTTTAGTCCACTGATCCATGTTTGAATGCAACCCCTTCTCATTTTCAACATAATTCTAGCATGATCATCTGTGAGAAGTTTGCAAAAGCTTTTCCAGTGGCTCTCAGCCAAGATCCATTTTTGTTTACACCTTCATGCCTCGTTAATGTCAATTGCTTTGCAAAGATTAAATCACTGTCTGGTTGCTATACCTAAGTTCTTCACAAGGAGCGAGCTGGACCTCTGGAGTTCAATGAATATTGGGCATATAGCGTGGTTTTGCTCATTGTAAAAACTGATATTGCAAGCATGCTAGTATCTGAATGAATTAGACTATATTGCTACCTTCTGTCTTTCGTCTTTCTGTTATGTATAGGAGAAATGGGGGACAAAGGACAGAAAGGCAGCATGGGACGGCATGGAAAAATTGGGCCTATTGGTTCAAAAGGTATGTTTAGTTCAAGTGTTTCTCCATTTGTGTTTCAGATGAAAAACCTGTGATCATTTATGTTTGAGAAAAGTTTCGGGGCTTGAAAAATGGTTAACAAGTCTCAGAGTTTACCATAATAGCGAATTTCTCACACTGTAGTCAGGCAGAGGACTGAGATCTCTCAGCCAGTTACATTTTGCTCTGACAGCAGTATATTTAGCCTTAAAGCAGGGTGAGAATCCTGGTTTAAGGCTAAATAGAGAACTTTGTGCACCGTCATGCAAGTGTGGACAGTTAAGAGAAGCAGACGGGAAGATGCACTGTATTTGGGAAGACTTATGAGCCAGAAGACTTGAATTCTACTCTTGACTATCCCAGAGGCTTCCTGTGTGACTTTGGTTAATTCATTTGGACCAGTGTTTACTTAAGCATCTAGATTATAAATCTAGATTTAGGTACCAGCACGGCATATCCATATACAGCCCGTTTCCTTCCACAGCATCTGAATTTATTGGTACTGTGAAGTTCATGAATGTCAAAAAAAAGATATTGGTAGATATTCTTTGTGTTCAAGTTTCATGGCTTTGGCTAGCCTTTGTCGTGGAATCACTAGGACAGAAACATCTTTATTTTTGCTGGGACATATTTCTACTTTCCCCATTTGAATGTTACTAGAGAAAAAATAAACAAGTGCTAAATGACATGTTGACCAAAAAAGCTTTCTTTAAATATTTTTCTTTTTCATGTCTTCAGGTGAAAAAGGAGATAATGGTGACATAGGGCCACCAGGTCCTAATGGTGACCCAGGTAATCCATGACACACCTTGTATATGTGAAGGATTTTACAAGATGCATGCATCATCACCAAAAATACATGTCTGTTTACATACTGGGGGAAATAATGAAAAATTAAATATTTTTATAGGCACTGTAATATTTCACTGTAATATTTTCAGATTTCTTAAAATTATTGAAGCTGCGGTAATTGCTGGACTTGTAGTCTGTTTGTCAAAACAATGTCTCAGAGCTCCTCAGCAGTGTGGTCGCTCCAGGAGAATAGTGGGAACTGAAGTGCAATTGTCTTTATCATTCAACACCAGTGGAAAGGGACATCTCTGCATATCTGGCTTCCAGCCAACACAAAGGAGCGGGTTGGAAGCTCCTGCCCCTCCATGGATTATTGTTATAGGAGCAGGAGATTACTGGGAATGCAGATCTTCCAGAGAAAAAGGTGAAAGCCTGGCATAAAAACTGTAAGCCTTATGGAAGTGGCCCTTCCTGGCAGGCTGCACTAGAAGTGCACTGCTTGGTTTTCTCACAAGAATGTAATTTTTCACCCTAATCCTTGAGCCAGAGTACCAGTCATCAGGCACAGTTTTGCAGTGTAAGTACCCTCTGCTTAGACTGACTTAGACACCTAAGCTGAGTAATTGGGTAGTCAAATGCAGATTTGTATAATTACACACAGAGCTGGAAACTGTAATTGATCCTTGATTTGAGATTTGAGCTCACAGATGTAACAATTACCCTTTTAGTATTCTCATTCAGATTATCTTTGTCAAACCAATATCAATTGGGTTACTAGATGATTTTCTGTTGTCTTAATTTGCTGGAAGAAATGTAAATTCTGTACTTTCAAAAGTACAGAACTACAGTTTGCAGGTAATTATATGCGTTACATAGTTGGAAAATTAGCCTTTTGGATCTGCTGTGTTATGTTCCTTGTGAGGAACAGGCGAACAAAGTCCTGTGCAGATTTTTGTTGTGGAAAAAGTGCTCTTTGGAGAAGACTGAAGTGAGTAATTTTACTCGAAATGGGAAATTTTGACAAATGTTTTTAGTAAGAAAAAAAGAATCCATATTTTTTTTTGCAGGGAATATCTGTCTGTGTTTAGGTTAGCACAAATCATGTAGGGCTGAAGCTTCGTGGGAAGTGAACTGAGCTGTTCTGGATAAGCCCAGACACCTATGAGAACCATATGATGGCACAGGGTAGCAAAGGCTCTAGGTTTCTGTCTGTTATTTGCAAGACAGCCCTCTCCAGGGCTGCCAGGATGGACCTTTTCATAAAATTGTTTAGATAATTATTGAAATTAGATAGCTTTTTGATTTTGGTGTACCTGTATCATTTCACAGGCATCCCCTGTGAGTGCAGCCAGTTAAGGAAGGCTATTGGTGAAATGGATATCCAAGTGGCCCAGCTGACAACGGAACTAAAATTCATAAAAAATGGTAGGTTAATTTTATATAAATATTTTCCTTTTTTGTTGCCTCATTTTACTGGTGTAATTGCTCGTAGAGAGCGTCACCGTCCCGCATCTGATTTGTGAAACTATTTTGGGGTGTACAGTAAGTTGGTTTATAGAAATGCGAGTGCTCACTTTTCAGCACTGCCCTCCCCCGCAGCTGTTGCTGGTGTGCGTGAGACAGATAATAAGATATATCTGCTGGTGAAGGAGGAGAAAAGGTACAAGGAAGCCCAGCTCTACTGCCACGGAAGAGGAGGGACGCTGAGCATGCCCAAGGATGAGACTGCCAACAACCTGATCGCCTCGTACATCAACCAAGCCGGGCTCACCAGAGTTTTCATTGGGATTAACGACCTAGAGAAAGAAGGGAATTTTGTCTATTCTGACCGATCACCAATGCAGACCTTCAACAAATGGCGCAGTGGGGAGCCCAACAATGCTTATGATGAGGAGGACTGTGTGGAGATGGTGGCGTCTGGAGGGTGGAATGATGTTGCTTGTCATATTACCATGTATTTTGTGTGTGAATTTGACAAAGAAAATGTCTAAGCTTGTCTGCTCTTTATTTTAAGAAATGTTTTTAAGCCGATCGTAGAAGTTACCCTGTGTTTATAGAGTGATATTTTGCAGGTATGTGGCATCAGGGTTGTACAGCTGTAAATAGACTTTAGGTATTTCAAATATCAGTATTTACCCTTCAGAAGGGAAGAGCAGTGGTAAGACATAGCTTGTTTTTTCTGTAGGAAAATATATGTATTTAGATAAAAATGTGGTTTGGGGCTAAATTCTGCCCTCACAACAGTTAACAAATGCGATTGCATGACTAAGGGAAGGCAGAATTTGGTCTCTAGTTGTTAGAATGATTATTTCTGAAGAAGTAGATTCCTGATATTCTTTTATCTTAGCAAAATTTATAGTTATAATTGTTAATTGCTTGTAGTGCTACAGGAATATTTCAGCAACAAGGCACGTATTTTGTATACTCCAGTTAATAAGTTCAAATATTACTGTAAGTTTTTTGGATGTGAAGGTGTTACAACTTTTTCTTGAAAAACAGCCAAAGCAAACCAACAAATCAGGAGTCCTCCCAATTTTGTAATGTTTCTTTATTAAACTGTTCACAGATGGCTGACAAGGAGGCACTTAAGTAAACGGAATTTTAGTGCTGAGGGAGGACAAAGTTCTTATAATTTAGTACTGAAAGAGGGATCCCAGCCAGATGGTGTTTGGGGGTTGGCTAAAGGTAAAAGTAAGCTTTTGCTTTTCAGCATTCTTTAATTGAGAATGATTCAGTGCATGAACTATTTCAGGCCTCAAATAATTTCCCCAAGTTAAAGTAAACACGTTTCACATTTGTATAAGATGATCTTGGTGCATCTTGTTACAAAACAAATGAAATAACAGCCCTCCACAGCTTAAGGCAGACTTCGTAAATAGACAATGAATCTCATAAAAATGGTTTAGCTAGTAGTTCCTTTTGGTAGGAAAACAGCTTACATGTTTACTCAGATTGTAAAGATGATCCTCTGAAAAGCAGCAAAAGTTTCCAAAAATTTCCTGATTATGTATATAGCAGTAATAAGTAATTTTGCACAAATAATTTATATACCCAATTTACAATTGCATGTGATGACAGATGTGATGTATATTTAGAAAACCAATAACATAATTTCACAAAGGAAATTATGAATTACTTTGGATCTTCCTAGGAGACAGTTGCATGACATCTTATCTTGCTGTCAGCATAGAAAGATGACTGCAAAATCTCTGACTGTTTTTTCAGGGATACCTTGCACAGTGTTTTAAGATGATTTTTAAGGAGAAATGATCCTTTGTATAACATAGCGATTAAATACATATCTGATCATTATGGGAGAATGGTCTACAGGATATCCACAGTGGATGTGGCATGCAGTCCCAGAGATTTCCCTGCAGCAAGGCAAGACCAACTCGTACCAACTCTATAGTACCGTGGTATATAAACAATCAGTGACCATACAATTCTGTTCATATCCACAGAGTCTGACAATATTTGGTGTGATGCTACTATTATATACCTAAGAAAACAAACCGTTTTGCTTGCTATATTTACTCTGTGAATTTGAATCCATTATATATATATATGTTTGCTGTTAATTTTGAAGATCAGTAGCAAATTCCTATAGTATTTGAATATCAGCCCAGCTCCAGAGCAGTCACTCTAAGAAATGAACGTTCCTTTGATTGCTTTACTTTCTTTCTAATAAAGGTAGGTATGATTCCTGTATGTTAGGCATTCTTTCAACTGTATATTGAAATCTCTTAAATAATGTGAATACGGTTCTACACTAATATTCAAAGACTCTTTACAGAATTTGCAGGGAGCTAACAGTTCCAGTGGAGCAATTTGTTGGTTTAGAATAGCGCCTTTTGAATATCATGATTGTTTCCTGCCTGCTATAGAAATCCTCAGAAACCGTTTAAATCTCCAACATACTTTTGTCGAATCATTGTAGCTATATTAAAACAGTCCAAACCTGAGTTACAGATATCTGGAGCTCCCTCATTATGTATGTGCTGAAGTTGCTAACTGTTTCTTTTTCACCCAGGTTTTGAAAGTCTCTGTTGTAATGTTCAGTTTCCTCAGAAACATGAAAAGAGGCCTTCTGAGGAGGTGGGAAGCTTTTGCAGATGCCAAATGCTCCTATTTTAGCTGGAAGTCGTACCATGTTTATAAAGATTGCCTTGATGTGTAGAGCATTTAAGCAGTCTCTATTCAAATCTAAGATGAAAAATAAAGGCAATGGAAAAAACATTTATTTCCCCCAGTTTTTGTGTTCTTCAGGATTTATTTTTGCAGCTCTTGATAGACAAGAGAGAAAGGAAATTAGTTGTATTGTCAGAGCCTTGTACATTGGCTGCAATAATCCTTATTTCCCCATTTGGGTAAGGGGATCAAGGCTAGTGCGTAAGGGCTCTAGCTGCCCTGCAAGGAGCAAAGACTGCACATCTGATATTTACCCCTGCAAGGAACTGGGCAAGAAATGATGGAGGGATTGGAAATGAACAAGCCCTTCATAATTTCTTTCACCCTCCAGTTGCTGACCGCCATAGGTGGACCCTTGCTGGAGGCAGAAATCAATGTTGTATGTAGCGCTCAGCCTGCACAAAGCCTGCTGACATGCATGCTAAGATTTCCATTACTCTCAGTGGAATTTGGAGCTATTGTTTTAGGAAAAAAATCAAAGGATGAGTTAGTTTTATTTGGGGTATTTTGCATGTGCATTAAAACCTGCATTGTAATATCACTATTCATTTTGTGTGGCTCTGTGGAAGCCTTTGGAACACGCCTGTCTGACAAGCATGCACTGAGGTTTCCCAGACTGTTCTTACATACTTTACTTTTGATGGATGATTTTTGCTCATAAATAAGGGCTATGGGAAAATATTTATTTTATTCCTAATTAAGGGGCCTGCTGGTGCATTTTAAGAAGGCAACAATAACAAGTTTTTTTTTCTATATAGTCACCCATTCATGCTCTTGAATGGCTTCTTCACATAAAATGCATATTTCATTCAACTATATTCTCAACCTTTAGCTGCTGAGGCTGCGTTGTTGTATTGCTGATGTCAGGGCCAGACATGCATTCCCCTTCGAGGAGATGACTTGGTAAGGTAAAGCATTTAGCTGCCTGACTCCAAGGGGAGCTCCATTGCCAGTGAGAGCCCCGTGTCACCGTGGATGTCCCGGGAGAGCACTGGACGATGTCTGACCCTGATCTCCACCTGGATTTGCCACTCTGCATCCTGGCTCCTTGATGGAAAGTGCTGCTCCCACCTGCCTTGTTATCCTGCTCGGCTACAGGTTTGCCATCCCTCGTGGACTGACTGGTCCTCGCTGTGCCCTGACAGCTGACATGATTATCCCTGAAAATACGGTTTTGTGACAGGTTGTAGGTTAGCAGCAGAACTTCTCCCTGGCTGTGAGTTTTAAACTGTCTTATGTCACAGAGAAGAACTGTAAAAAACCTTAATATTTATACACAGGATATAGAGCATCCTTATTCATATAAATAAAATGGGGTGCTTCGTTTTTCATAAGCTCAGGAAATGCCAGTTCAAATATGCATTACAAAACAGCAGGACTTTTACATTACAAAATAGGTTGGACTTTTTTTGTTACAGTTTTTGATGAAAAGTGAAATAAGATGAAATTAAAACCATTTTTATTGTCAAATATGATGAAGGTTCAGAATAGGCAAGGAAGTTTTGAGGTAGATATTTTTCAAGATCTTTCTTTTTAGAGTTTTTCAGAATTTCATTTCTGAGTTCTGAAGCTTCATTTTGACCCATAAAGGGATTTGATTTTTATATTATTGTTAATATGTTTTACACCATGTCAGTAGCAGTGTTCAGTATAATGCTTGAAATACTTTATTCTTTATGTCTTAATTTCCAATGGCAACAAGTTGTCTTTTTGAGAGTTCTCTTGTCTGCCATACTGAAAGAGTTTGGCATTTGAATTGGTTTCTCTTTCTGGGACTGCTATGACGCTGTAAACACTCTGAATACTAAGCAATAGATAGTTCAACCAACAGTAAGTAGAAGATATTCTTACTGATTATGAAAATAATTAATGCAAGTATCATGCCATGTAACTGGCAGCTTACACACTATTACAAGTGTCCAATCATTAAATAAGATAAAACAAATACAAGTATTTTTAAATGTGAAAAATCTCAAAAATATACTTTCATCCTGAATTAAAACAAAAAGGTGTCAAAGTAACCAAATTTCCAGTAACGTGTAAATTCAAGGTTTCCCCTAGGTCTATACCTAGATCTAGTTTTTATGGGAAACTCAGTGACTTGTGATGCTGGTGGCTGAATCAAATCCTGGAGTAGAAAACTAGCCTACAATGAGAACAGTGATTGTGTATGACTCTGCCCCTTGCACTTTCCAGACTGCTTCCCTTTAGCCTTTATTTTCAAGCATTCTGCTCACTTAGCTCTGTATATAAATGTGTGCATGAATTTGCCCCAAGGGTCATTCTCTTTTCATTGGAGATTCTGGTTTTCAATTTTTGGCTTGCCCTGGGGTGCCAACAGGTCCATGACACTCAACCTGTCTGCCACAGATTACGGACCAAGAGATGGGGTTTTTGTCCACTGGCGGGAGCTGGAAATACTCCGTGAAATGAAAGTGTGTCTGTGAAACCGCCTGTGATGTGAGAGGTATTGTGCAGGACAGGAGCTGGCCATGCACCCCTTCCCTGGGGTGCATATTCCTGGCTGGGGAGAGGCAGCCCAGCCTACTGAGAGGAGAACCGACCTTGTTATTGTCGGTAAAAAGAAACCAGAGTCTTAAGATTTACTTAGGGGAAGAAAATGTGCAGTGGGGGGTTTTGGCTATTTGCTTTACAGAGTAGCTGAGAGAAAGAACAGTTTGTTTTTAATTTTGCTGTGTTAGGAGAGTACAAACTATGTGAATTGGGAGAGAAAGGGTTTGTGGAGAGGATGATAGATGTGTGCTCAAGATGTTTTTCTGGATGCGTGTCTCCTCCTAGCTGGGAGCTTTTCAACTGGATGAGGAGGAGAGTCCACTCAAGAGGGAGAGCATGAAATGGGAAGGGTGGGAGAAGCGGCGAGTGGATGTGCAGAACCGGCAGTGAGTGGGACGCCCATGAGGCGTAATGTAAATGTTACCTCCAGCCATTCTCCTGTTTCCTGCTGGGGAAGTATAATTATCTTGCCCTTTCCGTCAAAACCTCTCACTATAGCTCTGGATGGGTAGCTACAAAAATAGAGGGAGGTGACCAATTTAGTGTAATATCTGTGTCTAAATAAAGCTCAGTTTGGGTCTATGGCCAAATAATAGCATCCACTACTCTGGGTATATTAATGCATGAAATCACTGGGGATATAATTAAGCACTGTTATTCAAAGGCTAGCTATGTAGTATTGATGAGTTTCCGTATATTCTTTACATGTAGAAATGTGAATACTGCCAAGAATTCAGCAATGGAAGGTCTGGTGTGCAGCTGAATGATACATGCGTTACCATACTATCATCTAGTGGCAGCAAGAGGCAAAATGAAGGAGCTGAGCTGTAGTTTGCTTCTGCCTGCATCAGAGTTACCATGTTATTGAGTGCAACCGCTGATGTGGTATTGAGCAACTGATTTCCCAGCTCTGAAGTCCTTAGTCAGCTTTCTTCTTTGTGAAAAGAATATTTTGATTTATAACAGAGACATGTGCACTGATTTTAAGTCCAATGCTCAGGTGGGAGTTTTGACTAAGAAGGGAGAAGTGTGCCCAAATGAGTTCAATTATCATGCCTTGGAGTTAAGGAAAAGAAAACAAGTCAAGCTGTGCTCTGCAGGCCTGCATCTAAATTGCAGGTGCAGATCTTCACCTGGCAACAATCAACTTCAGTGAAGCCAAATTGATTTATACCTGCTGAGGATTTGGCACAGTATCTTAATAAATTCTAGATTTATGCTTATTTCAGAAAGAAAGAGAGAGAGAGGTATTTTGATGTTTATAATTTATTCTGACCACGGTTATTCAAGGTCTGAGCCGGTGTAACAGATACAACTCTCATGCAAATTTCTGGGCTATAATCAGTCGTGACACAAATATTGAATGTAAAGTAGTTGAAGCAGATGTATGTTGTGAAACTACCTTTGGAAGTGCACAAGGGGTATGATGCAGAACACAAAGAAGCAGTAGAAGCATTCAACATAAAAATAACTAAGTCCTCTATCATTTTATATTCTTCTATAAAAATTAAACCTTTGCTTTTTGCCATACTGAACATTGATTCATAGGAGTAGACGGGTGCCATCTAGTGAAGAAAAGATTTGTTGCATATCTAAATAGCCACAAATCCAACTTTGATCCTGCTTCATTCTTTAGTATCATCAGAATGATAAGGACAGACAAACATTCTGCAAGAGGGCAATTGAGCACTATGTTCTGTTCACTGTGTTTGTAGCGCACACTGAAAAAAAAGAAGGTATAAAAATGCAAAATACTAACTCCCTTATTATGTGCCCTGCACATATACCTATCAGCTTGTTTTATTTAATCCCATTCCGTGCTTCTTCCCCAGCATCACTTTGCTTCTCCTCTAGGTAGGAAAGCCTAATACAGTAACTTGTGACTTATTTAGATAAAGTTCAATATCTCTTCTAAATATCCCCAGCTGGACTAGCAGAAAATTTTATAGCTGACCTTGATGTAGGCAATTCCTTTTTCATGCTGACTTTTGGCTACATCCTACCATTCAGAAGCTTCTGAAAGTGGCAGATAAATTCTGGATCCCTTAACCTTGTACTGCAAAAGCATAAATGCATTACACCTGATTTGTTGACACCATGCCTAACACTTAGTGATAACATCTCTTTTTAAAAAATACTCTTTGAGAATACTGTCCTGGTCTTCACAGTGTCCTCAGTTTTCTTCTTAAAGCTCCTCTTCCTTTTGCATCTTGTCAGACCCACAAGGGAAGTTAATTATATACTTTTATTATATATTCCATACTGTATTATCTTGGAAATTGATTTGCCTATGCAGTTGTTTTGAATCATAAGCAATTTAAAATGGATTCTTTGAAAATATTAACTAAGACAAATCTCCTTTAAGCCTAGACAGTTTTCACTTTAGAGTAAATAGAAGATCAGAAAACCTATCCCGTGAGACAAATCTGCTTCATGATTTTAAATTAAACTGAAATGATCTGGATGCTAACAGATGAGAAGTCAGTGTCCATTGACCCTTGCAGTTCAGATAAAACAGTGCCTGAGTTTGGGGACACCAGGCTGTACTGTGGTGTGTCCCTATTAGCTGACACCAAGGATACGTCCCTGCTCTTGTGCTTTGTGGGCCTTATATTTGGCCAGTTTTACACTGGCCCAAAACGCCATTTCTGGTGCCACTTGCGGACCGTTACCTCACAGCACCTGCCTCAGGCGTTGGCTTCTCCTTCTATCATTGGTGTTAGCCCAGCTTTTGAGGAGCAAGGCTAATGAGATTGTTTGCTGTATTTCCCCCTAATAACTTCTGAATATTTTAGCCATTTTCAACCAGGTGTGACAGAAGGTCTCAGGGATCTGAAGTTTTTAAACATTTTGTGTAAAGATGTAGGTGGGTAATGAACAAAGATTTCCCTCAGTCCCTCCTCAGGGAACGGCTGCAGTGTGGACTGCAAAGAGTCAGGCTATACAGAATCCTAACTGCAGGAAAAGATTTGATTGGAAATGGACCTTTTAGACACTGAAGACTTGAGAGAACAGTGACAGATACTATAGGCAAACAGCCTTTCTCAGTCCCATTGCTCACAGAAAAACTTATCTGCTCTGTGATGTCCAGTTGATGGTATGCTGGCTGCAATGAAAAGGGACCATTAGGTGACTTCTCATCTTAGAAGAGAACATTTTCCATACAAGTCTCTTTGAATCAGCTTTGCTGAAATTTGAGTGTAAATGATATTTGATCTTTTTTTGTTTACTTAATCCCACACAGATCCCATGTCTCCCCCCCCCTTGTTGAGATCCCTAACCAGGGATGAAGACAGAATTTTAAAACCACTCAGCATTGTCCTGGCTCTCCTGGCAGCAAGAACAGACATTGACAGAGCCAGGCAATATAGAGTTCTGTGCATCCCACATTTTCTGCTGGATGCATGCTGCATGCTTTATGTTTGCATTTATACAATGTTTTATGCCTTTTTGCAACTGTCTGTGCTTTGCTTTCCCCTACTCTTTACCTTGTTTATGCTGAGATGGGATATAGGCAAAAAAAAAAAACCAACGGCCTTCTCTGCTGTTTAAACAAGTAACGTATATGTGTGATTGGAGGCTACAGATAAATGCCTTCACAGAAATCAGTTTTTAATAGTGAGCAGACAGGGAAAAATCATTTGTCGTAAGATTACAGAGAGGAATATTTAAGCCAGTTATGAAATTTTTAAAGATTCTAAGGAGTATGGTAATGATTATGCAGACTAGGTTTATTGCTAGGTATGTAGTGAAAATGAAAAGAAATCAATGGCACAGTGGAAATCAATATTAACTAAGGTATTATATATGAAATTAGTCTAGAAAAGAAGTAAGTAATATTTCATGTAAAAACGATTGAGGGAAAGCAATCATGGGGCATAATTAACTGGGCAGTGCCTCACTGTTGTGGCTTTTGGAGAGCCTATTTTACCCTTAACTACCCTGAACTGATTTTTTAAAAAGGTTTCTTCAAAGTAGGTGCTGGTTTTTAGCTTATCATTACAGGTTGCTTTGCACTTTCTCAGTCCCTGACTTCATTGCCAGTCTCCTCATAGAGGATGGTTCCCCTGCTGTAAGTGGCCATGTGTCCGGTTTACTGTGCCGGGAGCACCACTACAGCAGACAACCTAGTCTGGTAGATAGTTTGCCTAGCTGAGGTCAAAATTTTGCAACCCTGGAGCAGAGGACAGTGGATAAATTTGCCGAATGTTTTGAATGTCTTGGGGTGCCTCAAAGGGCGCTAGGTGCCTCCATGAGGGTGAGGGAGCTGAATTGAGCCCATCATGATGATCAGTTTAGCCTCCTCCTAATTACCATCGACGGCTTTGACAGGAGATTTCTGCTGGCTCTGAGAGCTTAGGCTCCATGTACATAGATCAACACCTAAATGGAGACTTTCAAATGGACCTGTCCAGATCCCCTTGCTCCCCCAGTTGCTCCTGGTTTGCCAGAACCCTTGGCTCAGGTTTGCCTGGTGGGAGTTCTCTCCTCCAGTTTTAAACATCAGCACTGTAGATATCTGCATCTGAGCTAGTCACACTGTCTCTCTTTATAGTCTGTGGGGAGAAATAAGTGCATTCAGGGTATGATTCATCTGTCCTATTTTAGATGTCTAAATTGGGATGGGAATGCTACTTGTACTGACTCCTCATTTCTTTCCATTGCCCTAAGATGAGATCAAGGTCACAAGCTTAAATGCAGGCATTTCTGTCTGATCAGATGAACCCCACCCATCAAATCTCAGGAGCTTCCACCCCAAAATTCTATAGAGCTGCTGACCAGCCGTGCTTGTCATGTAAGAGGGGCTGTATGAGGTTGTGAAGGAGGTGTGACCTCCACTAGAAGAGCGTGACCTGCCACAAGTGACTTTTTGTCACATGGTGGATCCAGATGCCCCTTCTATCATGCAGCCCAGCATGGTACTGACTCACGAGTCACGCTCAGGAAAAAAATCAGTGCGCTGCCTGCAGAAAATAACTCTCCTTTCTCCCCTTCCCAAACTGGCAATTATGATCACTATGAGGCAAGCTGAATTTCTTCTTACCTCTCTTTCTTGCATGACAGAGGGAGAATAATAGTTACCTGGCATTGTTTCTTCCTTCTCTGACACCTGTGGTATGTGCCTTTCCCTGTTTGTGCTGCAAAGCAATAAATAGCATCTCCAGGAGACACAACAGGCAGTAGGAAGAAGAAACCATGAGCACAGGCATGGCAGAGACCATTTTAGTGACTTCCATGCACAGAGTGTCTTGCTTGACTAGTTTCAGCAGCAAAAAGCTCGAAAGAGAAGCACTGTGGGTGTGCTCCGTAGCCCAGATGGGAACATACCACACAGAATGTGTTAAAAAGGTTACAGACTTCCTGCTTGTGAATGTAAAATCAAACACCTTCCTGTAATCCAGCTCTAGCTGGGACTGTACTGGGTTTTTATCAGCTGGTCCTCAACCCTTCATCTAAATCTGTGACCTTGGAGACAGAGGAAAAAGGTTCCTTTTGCATGGAGAGTGCAAGAAGAAGAACTCAGGTGGGGAGATGGGGAGATCTGAGGGCAAGCCTGAAGCTCTCAGGACAAGATGGCTTGTGGGGGTGAAAAGGATAATGCTGCTCAAAAGGTCTCTGGAGGAGTTATGATATGCTCATGACAGAAGGTCTTGCAAGCATAGTAGTGTTTCTCCTTCGGACAGGAAGACCCCAAGGGGCCTTTGTGCCAATGTGCTTCCCCCCCCCCCGCCTCGACCTCTCTCAAGTGATAATCACCTGTGGCCGTGGTGATAGATGTGTCTGGTCATGAAGGATACACCCACTGGATGTGGGGAGAGGCAGATAACAATGCAGGTAGCCAAGGGCTATTGTGGAATGTGTGCACCTGTGCACAGTGGTCGGGATGCAAATATGACTGTGAGCCAATTATCTGACCCCCATCAATAGTGAGCAGCCCAAGAGCACTTGGAGCTCTCCTGCACAGCCATGGGCTGCGCACCAGGATCTCCCCTTGAGCAGGGACGCCTCTCAAGGTTACTTCTCAAGGTTGAGACCCTCCTTGCCACAACAGATTCTTGGTAAGTGGCCGACAGCACGCTAACACTGAAACCTTGGCTAAGTGATATAAAGGATTGATTGCGCATATCTAATCCTTTTGACATAAACCATTGACCAAGTCTGGGACTAAGACTGGATCCAGCCATACCTAGACTCCTCTCTGAGGAAGGAGTTTAGAAAGCAAGGGGATCTTTTCTGAACCTCATGACTCAACAGGAGGGTCTCCCCGACAGCTTTGTCTGATGCTGTCCTCTGTGCAGCAGATAACCAAGAGTACCTTGCCATCGAATCTTATAAACGACTGTTGCATTTACCATTGAACTTTGTTAACTCACTCTTTTACACCAATAAACTATATTTTTGCCTCCCTCTCGCTCCATCCGTGACACCCTTCCTTAGTGAATGGTATGCAAAAGAGACCAAAAAAACGGTCTTTTTTTTGTGAAACAAAATCTGGTTTTGGTGGTTTTTCTGAAAGGGTTTAGGATGCCAGGGGAGGCATATGCTGCCAAGAAACTCCTACAACACGCTGTGTGTGTGGTATCTGTGCCCTTTTATCTGTCCACTGGGGAAAAATGCCATTGTGGAGCGGTGTGGAGGCATCTTGTGGTCCTGGCACGACAGTCAGTGTTGATCAGCAGACAGAGTGGTCAGGCTTGCAAATCCAGCAGCATCACTGGAGAGCACAACTGCATTTGGACTACCCAGAGGACAAGTGTCTGGTGGTGCATCATGGCAAAGCTTTACTGGAGTGCCAGTACTATATAGGCAATGTAGTTCTTTTTTTAAGCTGAAGGAAAAAGCTTTTGTCTGCTGTGATGAAATAAGAAAGGCTGAAAGGTTTACTGTCTCAAGGTTAATTACAATCAGATCTTTGGTGCAATTAATTTTAACAGGGGAAGAGAATCACAGGCCAGAAGAGAGAAAGGGCAAGTTAAAGAATATTTAGATGAGTTAGAAATGTTCTAGTCAGCAAGGTCAGGTGAAATTTGGTGCAGAATACTTAAGAAAGTTGCCAAAGCAATTGCTGAACTATTAGTGATTGTCTTCAGGTGCTTAAGGAGGATCAAGAGGTCTCAGAGCCCTAGAGAAGCTTTCACATAGTAACTGTATTTAAAAAAAAAAGGAAAAAGAAATTAACTCATTGGACACCTTAACTGGGATACCAGAGCAAATGGTTAAAAAAATAAGTAAAGGCACCAAGTAGATAACAAAGTGATGGAGACAGTCATTGTGGATTTGTGAAGAACAAATCATGTCAAATCCACCTTTACATTTTTTGACTTCTTTGCTGCTCTGGTAAATGTAGAAAACCAGTGAGATGTGGTATTGCTTGACGCTCACATGCCAAATGGGAAATAGCAATGATTAATTTCCAGAAAGTAAGTGCACTGCTTAAAAAATTCCTGTCATAGAAACATTATCAGTGCTTCGGGGTAAAAATGAGAGGGCATTTCAAGTCAGAGTTCTGTGAGGTTTATCCTGAACACAGTTCCACTCTGTATATATACTGATGTTTTGAATCATAAAATGAAAGAGTAAGGAGGATTTCAAGAACTGTGCAACACAGGATCATGTTTGAAATTGATTTTTACTCAGTGGAAAAATGCCTGATATCAACCAATGAATTACAATAATGGAAAGGGAAAATTATTGTACATAAGAAAAAGTGACCAAATGCCCCCAAATATGTGAAAGGCAGAAAAGATTGGGAGGTTTCAAGGTTAAGGTCAGTCCTAAGCTGCAGAGGATTTGAAGATTTTATGGTTTATCAAGACATTTCATTCTGGGATATACACATATATAAAGACATGGAAGGGAGTTATTTTCTTTTACCCTTGTGTAGGTGAGGTCTCAGCTGGAATACTGGGCTCACTTCTGAGCTGTGGATATGGACAGAATGTTGGGAATCCAAAGGTGAAGCAATAAAACTGATCAACAGTTGGAAACTGACCTGGAAGCAAGATTAAGAGCTCTGTTTAAATTAGAAAAGAGTTAAGTGAGGAAGTGTATGGTGCAAGGCTCTTTATAAAGGAGATGATAACTGATCATTTCCAATGCCCTCTGGTGACTTGGCATGAAATATGAAGCCAACAATATTTGGTTTGCATACCAGGAAAAATCTAATAAAAGGGACAATTAAGCTCTAGAACAGGTTTTCTAGTGAAACAGTGGTGGTGGTATTATTATTGTTGTTGTTGTTGTTGTTATTTTATTTCCATGTTCTTCACTGGAAATAAATATTCCCACATTAAATGCAAAAAATATTTCTGGGCTTGTTTTAAAAGCATAATAAACTGGATTCAGCTCCTGTGAAGAGGGATGGGCTAAACTAGTGATTCCTAATACTGGTGAAGCTAAACCTCCCCACCGCTGCCTTTGCCTCTTCCATGCCCTACTGCTGCTGACTCCGGCTACTCCCCTGCCTGCCTATGCTCTTTTGGTTTTGCTGCTGTCCTGCCCTCCCCACACCAGCCTACACTGCTGCTGTCTTCTGCTTGCCTCTAATTGCCACTCCCAGCAGTGGTGGCTGGGAACACAAAAGGCCCGTAAGAGATTGTTGTGGCTGGCACGCCTTGCCCCTTGGAAGCCTCTGGGCTATATAGTTTTTTCTGGTCCCTTCCAGGCCCGTATGTCTGTGCTGTCATGATGCCATGACTGCGTTCCTGGCGCAGCGTAGCGTGACATAGACAGTGCTTGATAATGAGTGTGAAGCAGAACTGTGCAAAAAGGATTTTGAGTCATCTTCTCAGTCAGCTGCATGCTGACCTGGCTGCCTACCTATGCCTGCCCAGCGCCAGGGATGCACAATTATGCTGACTTCCAGTAGCTGTGAGGAATTTGCTGTTTTTCCTATCCAAATTCCTTGCAGCTCTTGTTCATAGCTCAGACACCTTTGGGCTGGCTCAGCACCAAGGGCAAATCAAGTAATAACGGGGTGAGTCCCCTGTGGCTGGTAATGCAAACACTAGTGCTGTGCTGTGCTCCTGGCACGGTGCAACGCAGGCCTATGCAGCCAGGAGTATGTGCCCCGAATGAAATCTCACTGTGAGCATGTTAGGCTAACTATTGCAATATTAAGATATAAATAGCCATATGTGTTTACACTGCAAAAAGAATTACAGCCACGCACATACTCTATCACTTCAAAATAAGGAAACATAAACTGTTAATGTTTGGCCTTTTAGAATCAATATTAAGTTCAGTGATTTCTCACTGCTCAGAGGTATAACTTTGCTTTGGGATCTCCACAATATATGCCCAACTTTGATCTCTTGACAGACTGCCTCTAGCGGACACTGGAGTGGAAACAGGCATAAGGTATTTTTTTTTTTTAATGTTTCTAAGTAGTATTTTTGAGAGGCTAAATTACATCTCACAGAAATATAAGGGTTTTAATTGTTACATCTGAAGTACTTGTTTTCTAAAGTAATTTCAAAGAAATCTTGTTAATATTTCAAGTAGTGTTTCACGTTTGCTTGTATTGAGCATGACTCCAACCAGCTTTATCTGATAACTGTTGGTACTTGTGTGGGAAGAGACCATGAATAGCCAGTCCTTTCCATACTGCACATGCTCCTCAGAAATTCACAGACCTCTGCAGTATCTACTCATCCCTTTTCCTAGTCTATTCAGATGTTGTTTCTGGACTGTGAGCATGACCTCATAATTTCTTCTTCCTCTGCCCTACTCCTTTTCCCACATTACCATGTGTCCTCCTGCATAGGAATTAAGTGGTGGATGGCATCAACTGTCAGACTCAACCAGAAGAACAGACAGAAGTAGGACAGGATACTTTTTTCTTAGAAAGCTTCAGTGGGCTCCACAACCCCCACATGGACCTCCTCATGCTCATCGCTTTAGTTTTATGTTGTCCTCCAAAATGGTGTTCTGACAACTGACACTCAAACCCCTAGAAGTAAATTACTAAATCTCTGGCTGAAGAAAGATCACAGCAATTCCCTGTATCTATTGCTTGTGCCTCTGACACAGACAATGATGTCCTACACCAGCACAAAACCATTTTCTAGAGTAAACCTGGGCCATCTTAGAGTCTAAATCATGCAGGACATGGATCCAGGCCCTCTGTTTGCCCTGCAGCGTATCTCAGTGCTTCCTATCCTGTCAGGACCACTGGGAATCGCCCTTACTAGTAAAAATTATGGTTGTGGTAAGAGTATATTTTGATAGCATGACTCAGCAATAAAAACATAAATATATATCAACCTTACATCCTTGAGGGAAACATAACTTTTAAAAAAATTAAATTCTACAATTCTGTGTCACCGAATACATGCCTTTTATGTTTTTCAGTATGTGCACATTGTAAAGCATGTCAATAGTAAAAGAGTACAAGTGTAAATTCTTTTTTTGAAACTAATAACTAATTCCAGGCATATTAGTTTTCTTGGCTGCTGAAAGGGCAGAGAAAAAATTGTGGACATGCTAAACAAATAATCTTTAACCGTCATCTAATCTCAAAGCAGAAGAAACTCAGTATTTATCTCAATGACTTAGTATGTGAAGATACAGGAAGAAAAGTAAACTTCTGTTTCTAGGTGAAGATCAAAAAGTGTTTTACAGACTCTAAAAATTAAGGTTCTCAACATCCCTGTGCATTAGGTAATGATCTAATTTTACTTGTGGGAGGAACTAAGGCACAAAGAAATCATTAGATTTATGAACCATATCATTGCAAGCCTGTGATAAAGATCAGAATAAAACCTGAAACTCCTCAGCGTAGCCCTTTGCTTTAATTAAAGTTCTTTCCTAAGAGTGGTGGTTCTCAGGAGTTTTAACAGACGTAGAGGTTGAAATTCTGCTAATATGTCACTGAAATATATATGGCATCTTTTGAAAGCTTGGAAATGAGGTTCCGGTCTTCTGAGAGTGGGCATGGACAGTCTACAGCAGAGCTCATAAAAAGGAAGTTACTTTTTGTTTGGCAAAACCCTCTTCTTTCCTCCTTATGCTTCACCATATATTGTTATAGGTCAGTAGCATAATCTGGTTTTTGGGTGCCTTTGGAGTAAATGGAGTTATGTACAATAAGTGAGAGAGATTATTAATGAAAAGATAAAAAAAATCCTGTTGAACTGCTTTGTGTTATGAAACCTCACACTTCCATCCATTTGCATGAAAGAAGAGAGACTGTATTCTTTAAAATCAGTTGTCATTAAAAGATTGATTTAATGATGCATTACTGAATCATTTATAAATCAAAAGGAGGAGAACTCAAACTAGCTGGTATCTTCCAGGGGAGGCAGAAGTCTATCTTCAAACCGAACTGCTTGCAAATGTCATGTGAAATAACTGAAGGTATTAGAAGTAGGATTTACAAATATAGAAGTTGATGACCACAAGAAAACATGCATGCGGCTTTGGGACCGCAGGCTAGAAATTACCCTTCCTACCTTTACTCAAAAACCTGTGAAAAGGCTCTGACAGATTTCGCTGCAGCAATTTCCAGTGCTACTTCTCCTGCCTGCCCTATTTTTCTGACAGAGGTTGCTACCACTTAGCAGAAGAGGCAAAATGGGCCAGGTTCCTGCACTTCACCCACTCCTGGTCACACCTTGCATATTAACACAATTCTCTCATCACAGTGGATGGGGTTAATATACTGAAATGGGGTGACTGAAGTGTAGACATGCATCCAGCTCTCTTGCTGCTGGGATAATGACAGCAGTTTCTGTCAGAGAAATGAGGGGAAGAGCCTGACGGGTAATGTTCTTACCAGCCCATCATTCAGTCTGGAGATCAGAGGCCATTTCACCCCCCTGTTCCTGCAGTGGCCCCATTACACAAGCTATCAGGCAGGCTGTTTTTGTGATGGCAGACGTGCTATGTGCTGAGTGGCCTTGGCAGTAGGAAGAAGAATTACAGAGGAGGTTGGACTGACCTTTGGAGGTCACCCGGTCCAAGCCCCTGCTCAAAGCAAGGCTAACTTCACACATGGCTATGCACGTGCGCTGGCAGACATTAACATTTCTTCTGTAAACTGATTTCACAGAGCTTTTCTTTTTCAGGTATTCTTCATTTTTATAGGTCAGGAACACAAGGCACAAAAAGGTGATTATTTTAAAGGTAAAAGTGCTTGGTTGTAAATGGAAGCTGATGTATAGATGCTTTTTTTTTGTTTTGTTTGAGATACAAGTTTTCACAAAGTATTAAATTTCTGGTTTCTTCTTTTTAAGAGACATTGTGAGCTTTTTGCCCTATCAGAAAATTTATTAAAGCTACAGTAGGCTGATGCTCAGCTTGCCCAAGACTGGAGAGTCTTCATGTTTTAAAAAATAAATAAATCAAGTGGAATGGGGCAGAGGAAAAGTAACCATAATGTGCATAAACAAATAGGTAGTTCATGTTGGTATTACACAAAAGTTGGCAATTGTAAAATAAATTTTAGGATTTTGTACTCCTGTTCCTTTTTTTTGTTTGTTGTTCTTGGATCTCAGCTCTCCAGGTGAAATGGGTTGAACTCTGCATGTTCTTTAAGAGCAGACGTAGGATAAGCTGTCTCCCTCTCTGAAGGTTACGCGTCATCCTGGAGCTCCGCTGCAAGCTTGGAACTTCTACTTGTCACCCAATATGGCAAGAAACAAAAGTTCCCCAAAGAAAACCAAACCATTAAGTACCTAAAGGAAGAATGAATGGCTCTAGAGGGTGGACCAATAAGATACAGAAACAATAACCAATGTGACAGCCAAGTCTTTGAAATGGTAGATGGTGTGAAAGTTTATGAGCATTTAACCTCTATTCCTTCATTGCTTGCTTCAGCTGTCAAACTAAGCAGACTGCGGGGAGCAAACTTCAATAGAGGATGTGGTAATTATTTAAACTATATTTGTATTCTTGCTCCTACATCCCCCTTTGGTTTTGATAATGACAATGTTTCAGAGGGATTCTTATTCTTTGGACAAGGAAAACAGCTCATGTATTTTGGACTGTAGGCATATCCTTTGAGAATTGTGAGGTGAAAATGAGAGAAACAATGAAATTTGACAATTATTAAGATCAAAGCCAACCTCCAGTTGGCCAGAGGAGTGGAAAGCCCCTGCAATGAACTTTTTTGCATTTAAAAGCCAAATCCATGACAGGGACAAAACTTCAGAAGCACAACAATTAGTATGAGGCAGAACTTCTGTGAGAAAAAAAGGTAAAATTAAAATGCATTTTTTGAATTTTTGTCCATCTCATGAACCCCTGGCTTTACCAGTTCCCTAGCAAAACATCTTCTGGGAAACAGTGTTGCCAGGAAAAAGAGCTGGTAAAGGAAGCTACTGGGAATGTCCAGAGAGCCGAGTTTTTAAGGAACTGGTTACCCATGTAGCTTAGGATAGCTTAGGGAGACTGTTTAGGTGTTGTCTGTGGCATGCTGGAGCCAGCTGGCTGCAGAGCGAGGCAGTAGCTCCAGAGAGTTCATCTTTGTTCTTGTACTATCTTGATTTCCAGCTCCCCAGGGAACTGGTAAGCCTTACCAGCTCCTTGATGAAGTTGGATGGTGGCTGAGAACACTGCCAACCAGACTGCTTATAAAAACCCCAAAGAGCTCAAGAGATTAAGCAACGGAGGAGTTGGCTAGATAAAGGGCTTTAGCAGCCAAGCACCCAGGAGATGGGCAGGGGGCAGTGGCCAAAAATGAGTAGATTTTCTTCAAAGGTTGCAGCATAACTGGCATATCCCTGCAGAATGCTTTGATCCTGTCAAATCCATTATTTTCTGACTGCTACTGGGAAATTTCTGGTAAGCTCCAAATCTGAGAAACAGGTAAAAATCCTTGCATTTGTGTTTTTGTTTTTCACATAATGAAGTGATAAGATATGTAGGTCTCACATTACACCAAATACAGTAACATGTAATATAGGTCTGAGAACAAAGGACCTTATTTTGCAGTGTCTTTTCTCTCAATTTACACTGTGAAAGTGATTGTAAAGGAGGTTTTACAGTGAACACACTAGTGAAAATGCTCAGATGCCTTCTAAGACATATTTCCTCTGCCTTGTGGCTGTTCTTCCAGTGGAGAAAGAATTTGTAAAAGCTTGATTATGATTACACAACTTTCTGATTTTTGATTACAGATTTAATTCAATTGCTGCCTCATTACTGCCATAATAACAACATCGGAAAGGTACTAATCTGTAATCAGAACTCAGGCATAAAAATATGGCTGAAAATTATTTCTGTGAATCAAATGAGAACTTCTGTCCCTCAATTACCATTTTCTTTCATCACAGGATAAATAATAGTGCAAAACCTTCTTTGGACACCTCCCTCTTCTGATGGCCTCTCTTGAAGAAGCGATTGAAAATTTCACCTTACCTCTGATAGGCCTCATTATTTAAGAAAAGTATTCCAATAACATTTTGATATATAAAACCCTTACTGAAGCCAGCAGAGTTATGGTGAATTTATATTACTTTGGAATTGAAAACAAAATTTAACATACTGTAATAAGCATCCTCAGCTTCTTTTAATGTAGACCAACATAAATCCTTTCCTTGATGCAACTTACAATTTAGCTATGACATTAAATGTTGGGGAAAAAATTGTCCTGTTTATTACAGTATAAATAGCTGCCTGCATTTAACTGAGAGCAGAACATAGAATTTAAATCAGACCAGTTTACTCACTATGGAAAACAGACAGATAGTTAGGAGACAAGGAAAAGGATACTGTGTTCACTTTTGGACCCCTCATTGCAAGAAGGACATTGAGGCGCTGGAGTGTGTCCAAAGAAGGGCAACAAAGCTGGTGAGGGATCTGGAGCACAAGTCCTATGAGGAGTGGCTGAGGGAACTGGGGTTTCTGTAGAAGAGGAGTCTGAGGGGAGACCTTACTGCCCCCTACAACTACCTGAAAGGAGGGTGTAGTGAGTGGGTTTTGGTCTCCTCTCCCAAGTAACAAGTGATAGGATGAGGGGAAATGGCCTCAAGTGCACCAGGGGAGGTTTAGATGGAATATTAGGAACAATTTCTTCACAGAAAGGGTTGTCAGGCATTGGAACGGGCTGCCCAGGGAAGTGGCTGAGTCCCCATCCCTGGAGGGATTTAAAAGATGTGTAGACGAGGTGCTTAGGGACATGGTTTAGTGATGGACTTGGCAGTGTTAGGTTAACAGTTGGACTCAGTGATCTTAACAGACTTTTCCAACCTAAGTTATTCTATTATTCTATGTTCAAAATGGTCCTTTTTATAAAATGGATTGGGCAAAAGTCCAGAAAAAACCAAACAAAACCATGAAATCTTCCTTCACAGTTGAGGATCCCAATGAACACATTTCTCATTTTTTTATGCTTATTTATTTATTTTTTTATCCTTATTTATATTTTAAGCCATACATATCTATGTTTTAAGTTAGTCATACACTTTTTCTCAAGACTTTTAAAACCTTTCCTTTCATATCCACTCCCCACTTCTTTAGTCTAGTGGTTTTCTGGAAGTCAAATCAGTAAGTGAATGCTACCCCTAAACAACAAATAAATGTAATATAAATACTTTTGCAAATGTTTGATTGCATGCAAATTCTCTGAAAATGGATTGGGATGTGTTACAGGGTTTTTGGTTGCTTTGCAGTCATAGATTGATTTTTATTTCACAACCTGTGTTTGTACATGGCTTTCAACATTGCCACACTTTCAGGTGTTAAAAAGTAGTATTCACATTTGAGGTTTACAGACTGTGCATATCTCTTAGTTACGAACAAAAGAAAAGTTATGTTCTCTATATGTCGTTTTTGTTCAACAGGCATGATTGGTCCATTACCTGTTCATGTGAGGTAAACCTTTCTTTCCTGGAAAGTGTGTTCCTCATATGTCAATTCAAGCAGCATGTTTGAAGCAAGATAACAGACTAATTTTGAAACAAGGTAAAAGACTAATTTCTGAAAAGTTCCTAGATTTCACAGAGAAAGAGCTACTGAATCATTACATTGTTAAAGCTACAGGTATGCTATTTTAGGCGGAACTGCATTTCAGAGTTTGTAATTGGCGTAAGTAATTCCTTAAAACATGACATTTGGAAAACAGTGTTGTTGCAGTAACTACATGGTATCAAGGACATGACAGCAGTGGGAATGAGTGTGTGAGGAAACAGCTGTGGATTTCATTGCTTTTTACCACGTGCATGAATCTTAATGCAGGGCGTGACATTAGTTTAGTAAGTATTTTAAAAAGGATCATATCTTCTGGCCTATACAAAGAAAAATCCTTGATACAAGATACAAGGCTGGCAACCAGCAGTTATTCAGAGTAGCTGGGAGAGGTATGGTAGGACTTACCAGAAGAAGACTGGGGAATTAGTGTAGGGCAAATCTGTCTATCTGCCTCCATCCCTTCCCTCTTCTGATAGCTGAAATGCTAACAGCTTGAACAAAATCGCTGCCATGTAGGTGTCATGTATCAGTGTAGTTTTCCTTCAACACTTTTTCCATGTCTCCCTCTGAGATCTTCCTCTTGCCTGGCAGATCTACTCTGGCTTCACTGCCAAGGAGTCTTTTGTGCCTGCAGAAGGGAGCTGGATTTGACAGCAAAGATTAAAAAAACCCCAAACCAACACAAAACCCAACCAACCAACCTGTCTGCTTTAAAAGAGTTAGCTAAGATTTTTTTCCTTTTTTTAAAAACAGGTAATACCTCAGACAGGCCTTTATATAAATGTTACTATATAATTTTCTGTTTTTACCATTCAGATGTGATGTAGTGTCACTTCTTTATTCTTGTGGTAACTACGGAATGCAAGTTCTTTATTGTGTTTACACTATTTTGAACTAGCATCTCTTTTAAAAATGGCTCTCACTTATTTTTCTGTAAAATGCAACATAACGTTGTGTTTTCCAAACTTGCATTTTAAATAGCACTAGGCTATGAAGATTGTCATCACTAGAAGCTGTATTGTGAATTATCTGTTACATGGGGATTTCTAGAAAAATAACTGTCACTGAAGAACTGGCCATTTCATACATTTAAAAATTAATTCTGAATAACACTGTTGTCTTACCTAGTTTGATCCACATCTCTAGAGCCAGATTAGCATTTTAGCCAGGACTTCTCTTCCTTACTAGTATTCAAATATATCTAGTATCTCATCCTAGAAATGACCTGGTCTTTGCAGCTGAACTTCTGTTCCTTTCTGGTTCACACTACAATTTGTGGCTATGAGGGGGTGTGTAATGCTATTACAAAAAAGTGGGTTTTAGTTTATCCGTGTTTCCATTTTTTGTGTTTCTAATTAATCAGACTTCTTCACTGTTTGTAAAATAATAATCACTTTTTTTTGTCTGTGTAAAGACAAACTTAGTGTGTCACTGTTTGTTTTACTAGTCCAACTGACCTTTTTTGGAGATTGTCTTTCACATAAGGACTTTTAGTCCTTAGTACGCTTTTCTGTGGTGTCTTTCCTACTGGAAAGGAGTAGAACTGCAAAGAAAACCTAGGAAAAATAAGAAGCCCATCAAGAGTGACATAATAAACTTGTCCAGGAAGGGAAAGGCTCCTTCACCTGAGCCCCAGCTGAGCTCCTCTGTTCTTCATGGTTTCTGCAGCTCCAGGAAGCTGGCTGCCCTCCTCAGCACTCGATAAACACCTCAGCATCTGTTAGAGAAAAAACGAAAACATGAACTAGCAGAAAGGAATGACTCATGCAAAGAAACAAACCCGTCATGTTTCAGGTAGGTCTTACAAATTTTAAGAGCTGCTTATTTTCTGTTAGCTGGGAAGCAGTCCATAACATCCATCCCAGAACCATGGTCTCGCCTTCCTGGTGTTACCTGGGACATTTAACATTTAACCCCAGGAGATTTTAACACTCCCACCACCTTTGTAAATCTCACCCTGGCACAGCCCACGCCAGCCTGGAAACAAGCCCAGAGCATGCAACGTGAAATGACTGAGTTATGCGAATGATGTTTCACACAAAAATGACTCAGTTACAAAGCCTGCTGTGATTTTTATGATTATTTTTACTATTTTTCATTTCCCCCCTCCTTTTGCCACCCTTACTGCTTTGGGGTGGGCTGGGCCGGGCTAGGCTGGGCTGGGCTCCCCCTCAGGCACTGCACCCGGGGCCTCCCTCGGGCCAGGTGCACTCAGCGCCTGGGGCTGTGTGATCCCCGTCCCAGGCTCAGCAGGATGGTGAGGGGCCACCACAGTGCTTGGTGAGGAAAGGGGGAAAACCTTTATGAAATCTGACAGGGACTGTGTTTCCCAGAACTTCACCCCTGGCCTAAAGAGCTTACTCTGGAGTTTAAACTGTCTCAGGTGATGGGGCATAAGCGTCATCCATAAAGGGAAAGGGCTGCTCTGGCCTGCATTGCCTGCTGCCCATCTGATTATAAACTGCCTTAGCATTACCAGGATATATCATAGTGAATTACTGTGTGTCAGTCAAAAGGGAGATTTGAAAATGCAAAAGGAAGAGTGTGAGGAGTGCTCCCCTCCCCCTTAGTGGAATGTGTGCACCTGTGCACAGTGGTCGGGATGCAAATATGACTGTGAGCCAATTATCTGACCCCCATCAATAGTGAGCAGCCCAAGAGCACTTGGAGCTCTCCTGCACGGCCACGGTCTGCACGCCAGGATCTCCCCTTGAGCAGGGACGCCTCTCAAGGTTACTTCTCAAGGTTGAGACATTCCTTGCCGCAACAGGTTCTTGGTAAGTGGCTGACAGCATGCTAACACTGAAACCTTGGCTAAGTGATATAAAGGATTGATTGCGCATATCTAATCCTTTTGACATAAACCATTGACCAAGTCTGGGACTAAGACTGGATCCAGCCATACCTAGACTCCTCTCTGAGGAAGGAGTTTAGAAAGCAAGGGGATCTTTTCTGAACCTCATGACTCAACGGGAGGGTCTCCCCGACAGCTTTGTCTGATGCTGTCCTCTGTGCAGCAGATAACCAAGAGTACCTTGCCATTGAATCTTATAAACGACTGTTGCATTTACCATTGAACTTTGTTAACTCACTCTTTTGCACCAATAAACTATATATTTTGCCTCCCTCTCACTCCATCTGCAACAGAGAGTGGAGAAAAATAGATATGAAAACACACTTCCCTACCACATTTTGCAGTGAAGAGGCAAATTGGTTACTGAAGAAGACACCTAAGCTTTATTAGCCAAGTTGCTCCTCTGGGAAATAGTGTCAAAGTTTTTTTTCCTTCTTTAATACTGTAAGTAATTTGTCACCCTGAAAAGCTTTTCAGTGCTGATTTTAAAATTGTCTGCTCTCACACGGAACACTCTAATGAAGTTTAGCTGTTCCTGCTCTGAGAAGGCAACACTGGGACTGTCAGTAGCAGCAAAATAAAATTTTGATTTTTTTACCAGCGAAAGATGGTGCTCACAGTGGACAGTTCATTTTAGCAAGACAGATCATTGAAGTTTTAGGATGTTACCTGTTCTATCCTGAAATTCTTTGCAAATAATGAATAATCTTCCCAAATGTACAGTCAGCTATACTCTCTGTTATGTTTCTGTTTTGTCAAGAGAGAAGCTAGTTAAAAAGCAGTAAGATTTATTCAGTTTTACTGTTGCTTTGAAGAGCCTTGGAGTACAGTAGAAATAGTCAAGAGCCTAGAGAACTGCCCTTTGGGGAAACTGGAGGAATAAAAATCCCCGGTGCCTTCCCCCCCCCCCCCGCCCCCGACAGTGCTAGACCTAATGGACCGCTGAAAAACGGGATTCTGGTAATTTGAATTCAAATACCGATTGACAGATAAACCACATTTGTGCTTTCTGTTGCGTATTTTTTATCAACATTTGTGAGCAAGATTTTTTTTTTTTTGCTTACACAGTTTATACAGTTTTTAGAAAAGCAATGATTTTTGTGAGAGTACCCACCAGAATAGCCAGGAATGAGAGGTTCTGTGTGATTTTTAGCAAAATGACTGAGGGGAGATAGTTGAAAACTATTACTCCCCTGTATTTTGAATAAGACTTAGATTCATATGTTTTGTTCTTAATGGAAGTTTATGCACATAGTTTCTTGAAAATTCTGAAGGTCTCTTGATAACTCAGTACTGCCAGTAGCAGCACAGATGCAGAGATGTAGGGAAGGGGTGGCTTAGACAAATAAGCCTTAGCCTTAAACACCAGAGGCTGCTGTCCCTGGCTGCTGGCTGTAAGGAATCCTTAACCATGGCCCCCAGACTTACGTAATTGCTTTGATAACCCCACATTAGCAACCAAGACAGTTTTTTCCTCATGCTCCATCTCATTTTTGTGCTTGTCTTACTTTTGCTGGCACAATTTTTGGCTGTGCTAGTTTTTGGCATTTCCAGGGGATCTGAAAGTTGCAAAATTTTAACCTGCAGTTAAGCGCTATTGAAGAATCAATCACTTCCCTGTGTAATTAAGAAATTCCTTGTTTGTATGAACAAGATTAGATAGTTGGCAGATCTCAACTTGAACAAAATTAGTTTAACTAGTTTAGATATCCAGTATGAGCAGTTGCTTAGCTGTGCTGTGACACTGAAGATTGCACAGAAATTTTGGTCAGATTTCATTGAAAAAGAGAAGTGCAGAAATAAAATTTATTTTTTTTTTGGCAGAGAGCTTGTTGATGCCTGAACTAGGGATTTAAAAATGTCACGGGCATGTCCATAACAGTGCCTGTGTACTGTGATGTATATGGTATCTCTGTGGATCAGCCTGTTTAGACAGCCAAAACCATTCCAAAATTCAGATTTTAATTGACCACTGACAGAAATCTGTACTAGAATTATGGAGTAAATCCAGCCACGAAACTCTATATATACTTACATATACATACAAACACAACATATCAGAGCAGGCATTACAAAAATACCTTGTAGACCAGTGATTCTGTACAAGTATGTTTGTCATTAGGCTGTTGTGGTGGAGATGGGTGGTACCATCACTAGCTACAACCATGAGAAGATGTATAGCAGACTTCAGGGAGAGTTTTGGACTCAGGACAGAGAGCTGGTGGAGGACATTGTCTCTCCTTGTCTCAGTAAATTATTTTGTGTAACTTTCATACACTTACATGTGTTTCTTGCTGTCTATCTGCAGGCAATTCCTGGCCAAAGAGTGGGATTTCTGAGTAGCCCTTTTAAAGTGTCTTAAAGCCTCCAAACATAGGGAGCCCTACACCTGACAGAATTTTCGGATTCAGTGGTGGTGGCACTACGTAACATTTAGTTTCCAGTTCTGGTAAGTTGAAGTGATGTCCTTTTTTGGATCTTTCTTAATCCTTATTGAAGGATTTCACAGTGAGGCCAAAGTATTTTTAGATTGTCTATTCCATTTGGATACAAATGAGTAAGTTTTATCTACTGTGTCTTTTTTCCTCTACAATTACACTGAAATAAGAATTAAAAAGCCTGAGGGGAAAAGGAAAGAAATGATGGTAAGTGTTTAATTATGAATACCACCTGCTTAAATTACTATGAAAAAATATCCATTCATTACTTTATGCTTGTATAATTTATGTCTAACAGTTAAAATACGCTATTTCAGGGAAGAATGTGATGTGATAATAATATCAATTTACCTGAGAATCATTAAGTAAAAATTTGGATACAAAGATAATGTTACTCTTGAACTTTATCTTAACTTCTCTTTGTCCATACCGTGTAACTATTTAAACATTACTTTACTGGCAATAAATAAATAATTTTCCATGTTTTTAGGAATTAAGACAAATTATTACTCCTCTGCATTCTTTGCTGTAGACTGTACAAGTAGAAGTTCAGATGGTTTAACCTATAGATGATATTTAGTGATTAATCACAGAGTCACAGAATTGTTGAGACTGGAGGGGACCTCAGGAGGTCATCCAGTCCAAAGCCCTACTCACAATGGGGTCCGCTAGAACAGGTGGCTCGGTGCCATATCCAGTCAGGTTCTGAATGCCTCCAAGGATGGAGACTCCGCAATCTGTCTGGGCAATCAGTTCCAGTGGTTGACCACCCTCACTGTAAAAAAGATTTTTCTTTCTTATCTGATCTCTGCTGCTTTTCATCTGTCAGCTGAAACTGAGGTAAGTAAGGCCTTCCCAATTTTACACCCCACTGTGAAGGCAAAGAGGCTGAGCTACATCACACAGGTATTAAGTTAGCTTATTTGGATTTGAACTGCTGCAGAGGATGCGAGACATTCAAAATCAAAATGTAAATACTATAAATCGTAAATCTAAATCTAGTAAGGCTTGGTCACACAGAATACATATAGCCCATTTTTCTAACTGCTTATTTTGCAAACAACACGAGTTTTATTTGTACGTAATACATTTACCATAGGGAGTTTCTGAGGCAGTGTTGATACAGATAAAGCAATGTTAAACTGTGTATCCTTTCTTAGCCATTTTTGGCAGTTTGACCTGCAACATGTGCATTTGCATTGCTACATCTCTGCTGTAAAGGCTGTGCCCTACTGAAGTCCCATTTGAATCCTCCACACAGGTCCTGAGTGGTTCAAACGGCTTTTGTTGGAATCTAAGCAAAACAAGTGGTGGGCTATTTTAAGACTGCGGAAAGCCCTGAATACTGTGTGCATATGCAGAGTAAATTTTCATGCGTGCAATGAGTCCAATCTGTACTTGGTCCTGTCTTCTCCCTCCGCAGAGAAGGCAGAGTCCAAATGACTGGATATATGTCTTGTCTCACTGAATATTTGATTATGAGTCCGGTCTTGCTACACAAATGCTGTGTAGTGTAGTCTCACTCAATGTGATATAGAGTGCATACCATACAGAGTTCCTTTGGGCATGCTTGGCCAGTTGGAGCTTGTCATTATCATTCTGAATGGTATCTTTGCATTCTCTCATACGGCACTAAAGACAAACAGGGTTGGATTCGTAACAGTTAAACAGGAAAGGCCTTTGATAAATTCCTACATTTTGAAATATAATAGGATTTTGATTTGAAATAAAGACTTACAGTAGTTATTTTCTACCTCTGCCATTGCTTTCATAGTAAAATATCATGAAAATTAACTGGGCTAGGCTCCTGGCTTCACTGTATCTATACCATTTTACTGAGAATAAATAAATAAATAAATATCTTAATCCCAAGTAACTTTTATATAAGAAATGCATTTCTTGAAATTTTGGGTTTGCCTTGATACATCCTTGATATAAATTACTAAACCACAAGTTTGGAAAATGCCGTAGTAAAACCTACTTAAATTAACATTTTAACTACCTTGAATAAAAAAACCTACAAGTAAACTTATATTCTTGGATCTGCATTACCAAAGCTTAATGAAACAAGCATCTGGATGTAATTTGAACAGTAGCATTTCTCTTTTTACAGCTGTTTGTGACGTACCTTGTAAGAGTGCTTTGCCAATAGTGGATTTACAAAATACCACTCTGGAAGTGACACTTTTGTTATGTTTTATTATTTTCTCTCTATCAAATTGTATTTTGAGCCAAATTCTGTTTGTTCATACATATAGACTGAAAGACAGAGGCCAGATCTAAGTGATTATAGGGTGGATGACTTAAGTATCTGGGAACACCAGCTCTTGGGCTGGGGTGGTCACTCCAGCTGTGTCCTGTCTGTATGTCACGATGAGACCCAGGTGTTTATTATTATTCCCTTCTTCTACCTTCCCTTCCATTGAAATGATATGAGGAACATGGGCAGAAAGAGATCTCTAGGCAATGGCTATACTACACAGTGCCAGAGCATGTTTCCCTTTGGCTGTATCTTTATTAATACATTCAACAGTCTCCTCGAGTATGTTTGGGTACTGGAACTCAATTATCTGTACTGTGATATGCTTTTGGCTTGTGCCAGCTCATACTCCAATTCCCAGTTGCAGTCTGGAAGTTAGGATGGATCAGAAACTGTTCTCAATAGGTGTGAACCCTATTTTGGAGACTATGTAAGCTTAAAATTATGAAGTAGACAGATGATGCTACATGGTTTTGGGGCTGGGGAAGAGGTATTGTCACTGTTTCATTCACTAGTGTAAACGTGGCAAGTCCCTGTGTGGATGCCTGTGGGACTGGGATTTTGTGATAAATTGTCCTGCAATATTTGTCGAGTTTAAGAGCTTTGTTATACTCCACAAATATTCTTTAAAGCTAGAAAAATGGTAGCTATAATGGAAATTAGAGGACTAAAATGAAACACAGGATTGCATCATTGCCAACTGTAGTTAATGTATACTCTATCTAGAACTGTAACAGTAGCCACCTTCATATCGGTATGGACAGGGCCAGTGCATGGTCCCGAGGACTGACAAGTGATAGAATAAAATTTCCAGTTTGTTAGTGTAGTCTCTGACACATTTTTGGTGAAAAAGTTGGCACTCTTTCAAATAATGTCCTTGTTTTGAGGTTAACGTTCCCTGTGGAGAGGGTAGAATATCCTGTGAAGAGTGTTTAGGTAAGGATATGATTCATTCTGTGCTTTGTGCCATCAAGTCCCTGAACCTTTTTAGCTTATTGTAGAGATACAGCTACTGAGGCTGACTCAAGGCTAAATAAAACATGAATGTTGAAAGAGAGATTGTAGATTTTTATGTCTAACCAATTCCTTGCCTTACACATTTGCTGATAGAAGCCCACCAGTGAAGATCTCTGACTCACTGGTCCTTTACACCTTTTTTTTTTTTCTCACATAGCACTTGCAGCTTTTGCACTAAGGACAGGTTTTATGCTGAAGAGATTTATGCTTTTCTACCTTTGCTTTTACACCAGCAGCAAATCTTTGTTCCTACTGGGTCCTCATCACCAAACATGAATTCATTTGGATTAATAGATTGGAGTTACAGATAAGTTTACAATCACTGCAGTATCATTAATGATAACAGGGCTTTATATAGCATAAACTAAAGCAAAATGTTGCCAGCAATGTCTTTTTCAGTAGGTGGGGAAAGCAGGTTTTAGAGTTACTGGCCTACTTACTATAAATATCTAGCTGTTTATTCTGGTTTGGACTCCTGTGTGGGAAATCCTCTTTGATTCCAAGTCTCAATTTTTCACTTCTTGGCTTAGCAAGTATTTGAAATGCTGTGGTGGCAGCCTATTTTCTCAGGGGAGAGAGCTTATCAGGCCATTTGACAGTGACTTCCCTGGTTGATTAAATTGTGTCAGCTGCTTCAGAACAGAAAAGTCTTTTGGACAAATGGTGAATGAACATGACACAGGTTTTTGAGGAGAGAAGACACGAAACAATGAAAACCTTGGGATTCCTCAAGTATGACAGATTTTCCAAAATACTGACAAGTGACATATTGCACAAACAAAGATAGTGTTTGAAACAGGGACTAGTGTTTATATTTAAGGAATGCTTCTGAGAAGAAAATAGTTTAAACATCTTGCATCAGCTAATGATGTATGATTTATTTTTTTCTGCAGATTAAACCAATAATTCATAGTACTATCCTTGTGCCTTCCAGATGGCAATTTATCTATAATAAGCCATGTAATATCAAATAAGTGTGCTATAAATCAGACATTTGCATTTGATTTCAAGTTTTCTGCTCTAACAGTATATACAAACTCCCAAATGTCTATGTTCAGTTAAAAGCTGAATGTTTGTAGTGAAACTCTGGTTAACCAGGTGTGATTTGAAATGGTCAATTTCTATCTTGATTTAGACACTATGAATTCAAATTGAATTTTTATAGTATGACAGTAGGTCTAATTTTGCCAAAGTATTCCTAAAGAAGGAAATAAGTTGAGAGTGAGAATGTATTGCAATGTATATTCATTTTATGCTAGTGAAATATAAAGAAAAAAATTATATAATATTTGGAAAAGTTATGTGATACAACGTGTGTACATCATAGATAATATGATAAAATGACACTTCATTGAAGGGTTATTTAGAAAAAAGTCTCAGAATCCCAAAGGTTTCTAAACCAATGGTGTGTTATGAATGGAGAATTTGAGCAATTAACTGTCTGAATTGCTAATGAAGCCTGATTTCCTGTAGATCTCTGTCCGACTTTCCATAAACTTTCTATAATAAACCTGAATAATAAAAGAGAATAATAATTCACATTTATCTTCCACGTGCCTTTGGTCACCCTGCCTGGGCATATGAAGGGGTGTACTATGGCTACGGTTCTTACCAGTAAGTTCCATTACTCATGTAATGTGTGTTACAAAGCTCAAGCAAAGTCACCTTCTTTGGAGCTGTGATGCTTCCCACACAACAAGACCATAACAATTCAATGGTGCAAGAATGGGGGAGTAAAGTGTTGGATATGAAGCAGAAAAGTTAATACCTTGTTTCTCCAAGCTTCATGTTAAGACTTATTTAATGGAGAAGCTATTATTTACAGTGATGAGCATTCAAAGTGGTATAATGAGAGAAAGGGCTATGTGTAGAAGCTTACAAAATTTGTCTAAGTTTTAATTTGATTTCTACTTAACTGCTAATAATTCAAGCTATTGTCGTGACAGTGTGTACAGGTAGGTAATCCTAACAAGTTAGAAAAACAGAGAGATCAAAAGGTCCTGCAGATTTTGTGAAGTCATCCTTTAATTAAAGTGGGTTTATATGACCTTTTCAATTATCTCCATCTGAAAACTTGTCTATTACGGGAGAAGCTCAGGAAAAACAAATGTGTTCTCATCATTAACTGAAAATCAGTGGACTTAGACTCTGACAACTGTAAAATTAGTTGTATGCTTGAAGACAACACTGATGACAGTGTGTATTCTCTCTGTGTATAAGTAGACTGTTAACCCCAAAGCTTTATATGATCTTACCTGGAACTGTATTGTGGAGATCTTTTGAAATAATCATGATAAATCCTATAGAAAGGTTTACGCATTAAAACTAGTAACCTTTACAGTGCACCCAAAAATAAATACAAAGGTAAGGTAATTCTCAGAGTGCAGATGCGATGTAGGAAATGTTGCTAATGTTGAAATATCTGATTTTTCTGTAATGAAGCAATCACACATGATTCCAATGTCAAAATCAAAAGCTAAAATATAAATTGAAGAGTATCTCTGACATATGATCTAAATTGCTTCTTCAGGGAAAGGAAGTGTGTGTTTAGTTGATTGAATAATTCTTGAACACTCTGTATCTTCCTTTGGCAAATTAAAATGACAGAATTTAGAGATGAAGAAGATTCTTTAGCTCATGTAGTTAATTCCTGTGGCTGCCACGCCTTACACTATACAATATATTTTCCTTTTCTACCCTTGATTTTTTAGTTTCTAGGGATCTAGTTTCTAAATCAACCCTCAGAGGATCATTCTGCAGTTTTGTATTTTGTTTTAACAAATAAGTTCTTTGCATAGATGTTTTTTTCTTAAACTTGACCAACAATATTTGTGTCAACTTACATAGTATATTTGAGGAAAAAACTGCTAAAAATAAAGAATGGGCACCCATTTTCTGGCAAAAAGAATGCTTGTTTCATGTATGTGATCTCCAGGCTTTACATGATTTTAGTGAAAATTCCACTAGATGGCTCCAAACTTCTTCCAAATGCAACCTTTATTACTTCAAGATGTTTTAAAGTGGCATGCAGACATAAATATTTGCTCTTGGCTGAAATCTGACACACTGTGCTAGGACTTGCCCCAGGCTTTTTTTTTTATTTATTTTATTTTATTATTTTAAACATTAAAAAAAATGAATACACGTTCCTGGAAAGCATTTTGCTTACCAGAGTATTCTTACCTATATAGGAAGTTGTATTATGCCACTTGCAAGCTAAACAGGTGATTAAAATATGTTGCCTTGGTCTTGAAACAGCAGAGTCTATTATTATATTACTTATAAAAAAAAGAAAAGCAGGGAACACAGCTGTTCAATATTGAGCATTTAAATCCTAGCTGCATAAAGAATTGCTAAATTAATAATTAATTCTTTTTTATGCTGTCTAAATTATGATAGATCCCTTATGTTACACAGAAGCAGCTTCAGATTCCTGTTTGATATACACAGATGATTTATTAAAAGTTATTTTGTTATGGCAGAAGATATAGGAGATACTTTCTAAAGCATTTCAGAGGAGGTTTGCAGCACTGTCAGTGTGGAATGGCTGATTTAAACCTAGATTGCAAAATCCCTTTTAAAACAGGTTGTTTTTTCAGCTGTAAATTTGTAAATGCTGCCATCTGTGCAATCCCCTTTTTTATGTTATAAGACAAGGCAACCTGCTCACAAAATGCTGGACTCATAGTAGAAGACCAGTTATTTTTTTCCCATACTTTCTTAGGGGTAGGATCAGGTTCTAAGCTTCCTCATTGTTTTGGGTGAGAGACTGGATATAGGAATGAACTCTTGATAACAATTATAAATAGCACAAAGTAGCTGAAGATGTTTATAGGTAATGTAAACATGTAAGCCTGTTGAGTGACTTGTCATTTCAAAATGGAAGAGATTAGGAAATTATTGGTAAGAATGTAATAGGTGAAACTGTAAGGAATTTCCAGTTGAGATGCAATATCAAAAAAGTGAAAAGATTTAATGAGTGAAAATTAATGATAAACAAGTGAAAATTAAATATTAAGATTGGTGATGTAGGAAAGAGAAGTATTTTAATGTTTGAATGGGTTGTGAGTTATGGATAATCTTCAGAAGATATAAAAGAAACAAAATTGCGGTATAATGGGAAGAAGAAAGGATTTTCAAGGAGAAAGGATGTGTAATGCGAGGGGTTGAGGAAGGTGGCTTTACCAGTTTTTTTTTTAATGAGAAAATGTAATTGTTAGAAGGAGATCGTAGTATTCAACACAGAAGTTGAAAGCAATCTAAGTATTTTTCTGTTGATTTAGTGGAATCTGGATTTAGGAGCAGAGTTTATGTTGAAAGGGAAAGAAAGAATAGAAGAAAGAAGAGAATAAGGAAAAGGAAAAACGGGTAAACAAGACATGGGTTTAGAGAATATGCCATTGATACAAAATCACATAGAATCACAGAATTGTTGAGATTGGAGGGGACCTCTGGAGGTCATCCAGTCCAAAACCCTACTCACACACAGATCAGCTAGAACAGTTGCTCAGCACCATACCTAGTCAGGTTTTGAGTTCCTCCAGGGATGGAGACTCCATATTTTCTCTGGGCAACCAGTTCCACCCTCACTGTAAAAAAGGTTTTTTCTTATGCTTAAGTGGAATTTCTTGTCTTTCAGTTTGCACCCATTGTCCTGTGACTAAGTACCACTGCAAAGAGTCTGTTTACTTTACTTCCTTCATCAGGAATTTATACACATTGATAAGATCCCCCTGAGCTTTCACTTCTCCACCCTGAACTGTTCTCTTGGCTTTTCCTCGTAATCACATTTATGCTCCAATGCCGCCTTCATCTTTGTGGCCCTTTACTGGCCTTGTTCCAGTGTGCCCATGTCTCTGTTGTACTGAGGAGCCCAGAACTGGACACAACACTCAGACATGGTGTCAGCAGTGCTGAGTTAGAGAGGAAGGATGACCTCCCTTGACTTGCTGGCAATGCCTTGCCTACTGCAGCCCAGGATGCTGCTGCCCTTCTTTGCCGTGAGGGTGCCTTGTTGGCTCATGTTCAGCCAGAAGCCCCGGGGTCCATTCTATTAAGATGTTTTCCAACCTGATTGTCCTGCAGCCTGTGCTGGTGGATGGGACTGTTCTTCCCCAAGTGCAGGACTTGGTGTTTCTCTTTGTTGAACTTCCTGAGGTTCCTGTCACACCATTTATCCAGCCCAGGAAGGTCCCTCTGAAAAACTACTGAGGGCGTGCTCTGTCCCATTGTCACTAATGCAGAAGTTAAACAGTACTGATTTCAGTATTGACACCTGGGGCTGATCCAGCACTAGTGACTGGCCTCCATCTGGTCTTTGTGCCACTGGTCACAACCCTTAAAGCCCAACAGTTCTGCCAAGCTGCCTGTACACTTTTCTAGTTCTTTAAGTTGTCACTGAGGATGTTATGGGAGACAGTGTTGAAAGCCTTCATATGGGAGACAATGTTGAAAGCTTTTGTAAAGTCAAGGTAAACAAAACAATAGCAAATGGTCTGTCTTCTAAAAGTGAGGGTCAGGCCAAAAAATGGTCGCAGTCACTTTGCAAGACTGAGAAGGAACAACATCTAATGTGGACTGCAATGAAGAAAACAGTTGCTTTGCTAACTGTTTTAATGAACTGTACCTTATTTCTGCTAGGAATCATGAGAACATCTTTGGACAACATGAAGAGAAGGTAGATGAAGTCTGAAGGACAATGTGTTTCACTATTGACTCATCTATCATGTCAGACAGGCATATTCAGGATATGATCCTGTATTTTTATGAATGAATGTTGAAGTTTAATGAAATAGGCTAAGATTTAAGATGAACTATTGAAAGCTAAGTGGCAGTACTAATAATGATCCAGGTTACATCATTTTGCCAAATTAATATGTTTTGTCCTTTTGGTTTTCATTGTTTTCTTTACTAAAGAAAAATACCTTCTTTGCTCTTGGCAGTGTTTTCCCCAATGCAGAGATCATCGAGTCACCTATAAAATTTCTCATACTCAGGTTTACTCCAAAAAGCTTGCCCTCATTAATGAAAGAATTTTTCTTCATTTAGGAGTTGTTCAGAGGTAAGAAACTATCAACAATTTAATAAGGCCAATAAAATTGCTCAGTCTGGCAGTTTATCACTCTCTTCATAGATCACTTACATAGCATGCATCAAATTATGTTGTTCCACTGTTTGATTATATATGGAATATATGAAGAACGACCCATTATCAAAAGCAGGATTTTTTCAAGCTTCTGAGTTAACACGCTTTAAAATGTATATTTAATTTTTACCTATGGATATGGCATCAGTGTAGTCAATCACATATTAACTGAGTTCATGTTTCCAGCCAGCTGGAAAGAGGACATGACCTTGTGTATCAAGATTTAACATTATTTAATAGCAGTTGGTCTGATTTTCTGGAACATAGTTGTAGGCCATGTTTTATGTTAAGAAATGGAAATCCTAGTAAACCACAGCTTTAATGCAACAATTAACGTATAAAGCTATAGAAATCCAAGAGATTGTCACAGCTGCAGAGGGTAGGTCAACAAAATAAAACAGGCAAGTGCTAATTAGTAAAGACAATATTAACTGATGTTCCAAGTGTGAAACAGGATTTTAAATTATATTTGAATAGATGATATAAGTTCAGGCAGCTTTCTTCTTGAATCAACTGTTCTTACTAATTATTATTTGGTTTTGATCATGTTTAGTTTGTAAACAAAAAATTAGGGTAAGTCACATGGTGAGCTCATAGTATATCACCAGGTAAAGAAAGTAAAATGAAAGAAACAATTTCTGCCTATTTAGATGAAGTTGTTCATTTCCCAGGATGTTAATGGAAGTTTATTTCTTTTGTGCTTAGAAATCTTTCATCTAAATCAGAGATGATAAAATATTTTTTCCTTTATGTTTAGGATCCTTCCTCTAATTATTAAAGGATCAGAATCTTTACACTTCAAAGAGTCCTCTTTGGGAAAGCCTTTACAATACAAAAATCTTACAGGGATTAGAGAAAATGCCCTTTTAACTTATCCTAACTTCAAAATGGCTCAATTATTCTTTCTCAGTCTTTCTAAGCAACTGTTCTGTTTGGATTTGTCCATATGTTTATCTGGTAGCAGCAATGTTCCTGAAAACTACAAATAAAAAATAGCCTTACACTGAACTTTGTTATGTACTTTTCCTGTATATCTCTCAGGGCCTGTGCTTATTTAGAAGTTGATATGTTTTCTGCTTCCATATTGATAACAATATTTCAAGAGTTCAGAACCGCAGACTGCAAAACAGTACATTATTTACCACAGAAAATTTTAATCTTTTTGTAGAAACAATTTAATAAATTCAGCATGTTTTATTCTTCAAATATGGTTAAATCTCTCTTGCTTTACACTGAAACTGTTGTTTAAGGCCTTACAGACTGAGTAGGCTTTCCTGTTAAATTAATGCTTTAGTTTGGAATCTGAATTTTACAACCCTGTTCACATATTCATTTTGGTTTTTTGAATCACAGTTTTGTGAAACATTGAAAACCCACCAAAGCTTATGCTACATTATCTTCTATTTGTCTCAGACAATTTATTTCTCTTTTGAAAGAATGTACATAAGTGCAATTGTTGGAGCTTTTAGTCTCAGCAGGCACTGTGGGGATGTGTTTCTTCTCCATCTCCTCCTTAAGATACACAGGTAGTGTAAAAAAGAAGAATATGAACTTCAGCTCTCATCTTTTATTCTCAACATCACAGCTGGGTCATGGTGATTTTTTTTCTGTGGCTCATGTTGAGTTTGTGGTCAAGCCTAGGCATTTCCTCAAAGCGGCTTGCCTCAGTCATCCACCAGTCCCTCTTAGGTGCAGGCAGTTTTAGTACATTCACATTTCGTGCCATGATTTCCTTATACACAGGCAGTGGAGAATGCAGTCTGAACATGCCCCAAGCATTCCTCCTGCTCCTGGGGTTTATGCTACTATAAAAGAGGCATGGCATGTACTTTCCTTTCAGTTTCCCTCAGTTGACTGAATCAAGCTGCTTTTCTGTGTTTTCTGTTGTGTAAAACTTTCATCTTTATTTCTTTGCTACTGAGACAACTTTCTACATCTTGACTATTTTATCAGAACAGTTTGTTATTGCTGCCAGTATAGACTTCTGAGATGAGATTTTTACAGACATCTACTGCTGTTTGAAATCCTCTAGTGTATGCTGTCTGTCATCCAGCTGCTGCTCCAGAGTGACTTGAGGCTCTAGAAATCCTGTAGCCCCTCCTTGTTGTGTGTCTCAGATTCCATAGGTCTCTGAAAGGGCGCTAGATGCCAGTGATTAAGAAGCTGAGACTTATATGTGTGATTGTAGGTAAGTTCTGGAGTTTCTTCTGAGACCTTCTGAGCCAATGCAACCTGTTACAGACATTGTCTACTTTCACCACCCTCAGAATTCTCCTTGCCTGTTATTATGGTACTTTTGACTCCCATACATGGATTGCAGACTCCTGCAAGTCCATCTCCAGATGAGTAGATCAAAAAGACCTTATTCCAGAGGAAGTTTCTAGAACTGATCTTAGAGGAAGCAGGTTGTACAACAGTTACTTTTTGGGTATAGAAGGATCAGCTTGGAGTCCAATTCTGGATTTTAGAAATCTGCATGGTTTTCAAAATAACGTGGCTTCATAAGAGAAATTAGTTTACATCTGTGGACTTTCAAGAGGCTGCTTCTTGTGATCTTTCTGTCAGATCTTTCCATTCAACTGTCTACACTGAAAGAGGACTTGGGACTTAAGGTAAGCACTGAGCATCCTAACAGAAGGATGCAAGAGCTATTTAATCCTGCCCTGGTCCACACAGAAGCTGTTAGAATCAACAGCATCTCACCTTACCTTTGAAGACTGTGATTTTGTAGAATTTGGACAATACATGTAAGCCAGTTTCAGAACTGAAATCTCAGTTCTTTTCATATCATGCCTTGGATATTGGATGACCCTGAGTTAAAAGAAGATGGATTTTCTATGGTTAGATACATTCTTACAAATGACAGCATTCAGTCTAAATACGCAAGGTTCATAGCTTTTCCTATGACACACAGTTATTAACTTGACTGCTTGCCATGTTACATTGTTTATTGGATCTGAGTATTCTTACTAGTTTAGCAAGAATTAATCTGATGGTTATTTTACTCATTTTATAAGTTTTTGTGCAGTCTCATATTCTGCAACTGGTAGGCTTATGACAAATATTACAAGACTTTTTCCCCTAGTTAAAAAACCTGGTACCATAATAGGACTTAAATTGAGTGCTAATTTTTTTAATGGGAAAATGCTAAGCAACATGTTCTTTCTGTCATTTGTTTTTGATAGCAACTACTTTATCTAGGAAACCAAGGAAAGTTCAAACTCTAACATCTGAACTCATCTGAACTGTTATTCTCTCTTTTATTTTTATTTAAAGAAAAAGATTACACTTAGAACTTATACTAACTTTTCATGCAGATAGTATCAGTTTCACTTAAACTGAGAAACTAATTTGACTGTATCTTTTCCAAAGCCATGCAGATTAGATTCACAGTTAAAATTGCTTAGTGCATTCTGGTTGTTAGATCTGCTTTATCCTTACATATTGACAGAAGTTCTTTTAAAGAGATTGTTTTTACATATCTGTTGCCAAAGGAACTGGACTGTTGCTGAATGATTCATTGTGAGATGTGTTATGGGGTAGTTAACTAAGACTACCCTCTTTTAATTAGGGCTCATTCAACCATAACTCAAGACAATCAGAGGGATATACCATTAGTTGACATCTACAGGGTTCCTGCAAGAAATGCAATCTTGCTGAATGCTTGTGTTGCCTTCCAGGGAGAGTCCATCTTTATTAAACTATGGCCTTGGAGCCTGCACATCAGATGATTGCCTACCTGCATGGGTCAGTGTTGTGGGGCAACATTTCAGTGACAAACTATTCTCCTACTCTCTCTTTGAGAATATGGACGGAAGGAGGAACACACTTTACCCCTAAGATGCACACATGCACAAGAGAGAGAAGGGCTTGCCCCCTATCAGGTCCTCTCTCAAGTCACTGAGTCTTTTTCCTCTGTCATTCCCAATCTGACTGCTTTGGAAAGCCAGATGGGAAAATGTTGAGAAAAAAACCCCAACTTGTGGGTTGAGATAAAGACAGTTTAATATGCACCCCCCACCCCCAAACCAACAAAAAGCCCCCAAGAAACACAAAAGAAGTCACTTGCCACAAGCAGACCAATGCCCAGCCAGTCCCCAAGCAACTGCTACCTTGGAAAAACTCCTTTCCAGATTTTATTGCTGAGCATGACATTACATGGTATGGAATATCCCTTTGGTCATTTTGGGTCAGCTGTCCTGGCTGTGTCCCCTAGCAGTTTCTTGCCCACCCCCAGCCTACTCATTGGGGTGAGAAACAGAGGAGGCCTTGATGCTGTGCAAACATTTTTCAGCAATAGCTAAAACACTGTTGTGTTATCAACACTGATTTGCTCACCAATCTAAAGCATAGCACCACACAGGCTACCATGAAGTAAATTAACTCTATCCCAGCCAGACCCAGCACAGATGTCCTTTGAGTATTTCCCTCTTTCAGAACAGAGTGCGCAGACTCAGTGTGTGTTTTAGAAGGAGTCAGAGCCTGTAAATTTTTCATTATTTCTTCCTTGCTCCATTGGTTTCTGTTTCTGTAGCGAGTTGTCTGCTGGAATTATGAGATCTTCCCTGGAACTTCTCTTGCTGGATAATTTCAGCATGCACACTGACCTTCCCTGCTGTTGGGAAGCAGAGCACATTTATTAGCACTCAATTTGAGACAGCATTGGACCCTTTCAGTACTGTTATTATCTGCTTGCCTTCTGCATTTTGGATAGCTTTACCAAATGATCTAGCCATTTTAGAATGGACCTTTCTTCCTAAAGCTTCAGTCTAACAGTGGGTAGCCATTCCCAGATCCTTCAGTCAGGGTCTGTTTTTATAGATTCCAACCTGTCCCTGAAGTTTCTCGCAGTGGCAGCAACTTCAGAAAGAGTTCAGCAGTCTCAACCCTCAGAAAATATAAAGGCTGGGACATATTCAGAAGGGTCTATGCTTCTCTTTGTTGTGTCAGTTTAAGATGTCAAACAGGCTTTCAGGGTGCACTGTAATACTCCTACAGTTTGATCAGCCACAGAACTTGAAATGGCCTGTATAGAAAGTGAATTACTTAAATAAAGAATGCTGCTTCAGACAGCCCTGGATGAAGCAGGTGTTGTGAACTAGTTCATGACACTGCAAATGGTGGTGAATCAAACCACTTGGTGATCCAAGTGGTTCATGGTAATCCAAGAAACTGCTGGTTTCAGGCCAATCAGTAATACTAAGAGTGTTCATAAAGGTCATGACAGCTGTTTTTGCACATCTCCACAGAACAGAAATTATCCTTTTACCATAGATAGGGATTTGGTCAGTAAAAGTGGTTCTTGTGATCAGGTTTCAAGCAGTCTGGACAGCTTTGAGAGTCTTCAGTCCATAGGGACTGGTTTATAGAAATTACATCTCAGAATCCACTGAGGTGAACTGGACATAGCTCTTGTCCTGAAATATAGAAAGTTTATCTTTCTAACAATTATTTCAGCTCCTTATGGTGTCGATTCCTTCATTTGTCCCTCCTCAGACAATTTAAAGTGTTTGTCTGGCAGCTCAGAAACTTGTGCTCTTTTGCATCTAGGTTGCTCTTTATGCTCAACTGCATATACACGTATATCAAACAGAGCTTCACACCTACCAAGCAGGATGTTAATGTAACTCTCCATTCTGGATATTATCTGAAACTCCTTACAGTGGTTATAGAGTCTGATTAGCATCTGTAAAAAGTCTGCTTTAAGGCATATATTCCATTTGGACTACAGGATGTCATATGCACCACTACCTCCCTGCAGTGTCGACTGTGGTGCTGGTCTGTATTGCTCGATCAATGTAAAACCTCATTCAAACATCAAAGACGAGATGTGAATGGTTTGGAAAAAGCGCTAGAATCCTCACCCCTACATCATAGTGTTTAAGTGATGATTACCAGTGCTACTAGGAGTAGATAGATCTCCCCTTCTGTCAGGAGATGATGAATCTTTGTCACATATCATCAGCTTATCTGCCTTGAAGTTTGAGAGCTTATGTTGAAAATTTGTGCATTTTCAGACACTCTTGCCTTAATTGGGAAATATGGATTGCTAAGCCTGAGGTGAACTTCTTCCAGAAGCCCTTATATGTCCTAAGTTGTACTCATATTTTAATGAATACTAGAGTGGCACTGTGTGGAGGTGGTGGGATGGTAGCTTACCCATGGCAGAACTGTTGCAGAACTACTAAATGGCTCTGGCTTGGGTGAGAGGGAATATGCGGGTACGGTATGAATGGATAACACATTTAACGGGTACTTTCTCACAGAGAATATGCAACCCTCTAACTGAGGCACCTAAAATCATCAGAGATGAGTCTTGGCCTCTGCTGCAAAGCAAAACATTTAAACATACAGTTCTCTGGTAACTTTGTTGGTATTATGTTAGACTGTCCAGTTGCAGAGTGAAAAACACTTGGCAGAAATGGAATTTAGGATTTTAATTGTTTTCCTGTATTTAATATACCGTCTTCTCTTTCTCAGTTCCAGTACTACAACTGTGATGTTAATTTTATTAAAAAGTTCCTGTCTTTGGTTATAATTTAACTTTTGATGTACATGCTGTTCTTTCTTTGTAACCCTTTTAAGAATTATTATTTCTAATTTGTGGTGAATGACTCTTTCCGTGTCTTAAAAGTTACTGTAATTAGCACTCATGACAAGGTCTTTGTTACTGTGTGTTGTTGACTAGTCTGAACTGATTACTCTATGAAAATATATCTGAAGTATTGGATTGATAATATTTGTGCATTTTCAAAAGGCCTTTACTATTACTATTTTCATACTGGGTTTTGGTCATGGTATGAAGAAAATGAAAGTATCAGTAATTTTTACCCTTATTGCAGAACTGTTTAAATTACATCGGGCAAATGTCACTTTTCCTTTTAACCTCTCTTATTTTTGCAGCTTCATTTTAATTTTTATATTTTACACAGTTCCTTGATTATTATTTTTAATGGCTAATTAACTGACAGTGCATGACTTCTGATTGTTCATTTAAATTAACTAATGAGCATGAAAAGCTTCATGTAGGTTTGATGCAGGAAAAGCTGTTTTCAGTTGGTATGTTCTTATCAAACTTCTCAGTAATGCATAAATGACTAATTTTTGGGTTTTTTAATTTAAGTGCCAGAAGAATAGATGTTAGGGTATGTAATTTTGTCATATGAAGAAATAAGCACAGATCCAATACAGATGACAGAAAAATGATTTTTATAATCTGTAATTGAAACTCATTAGTTTTTGACAGCAAGAGAGTCCTCATGCTGCAGAATTTATTTGGATGTTTAGGTACCTAAAGCAGTCACCCTTGGGAATTCCCATGTAGATTGGATGTTAAACATCAAATTTAATTATTTTTGTGTTGTAAAGCTCTCATATTATGGTAATTAGTTGCTTTCATTAGGAAATATTTAGGTTGTCAGGACGCAACTTTTTTCTTTGTATCTTACCTTTGTTGTCTTAGTAATGGTTTATATTTTGGCAATTGTTTGAGACATCATTGTGTCACCATATGACATTCTTTTTTATGTCTTTGTTAGTTTAATGTTATGTTTTCCTTTAAAATTTTTGAATTGAATTACAGGGATTAAGTATTTGGGTTTTGATACTGGGCTTATGAGTGGTATACATGTATTTTATTTGTTAATGAAGGCCCTAGTTATTTCCTCAGAGGGAAATTATTTTACAATAGCGTGAGCATGTTTCTAGCTGTAACAAAATCAGTTAGGTGACAAATTCAGCTAATTAAAATAAAAATATATACAATCAGAAGGCATTATATTTATAAATTATTAAATTTTTGATGATGAGTAATTTCAATACTGCCAAACAGGAAAGTTCGCATATTCACATGTTCAGTAACTTAGGAGATGGAACTGTCTTTCAACCTCTTGTAATACTACTGTTTAGACACTGTCTGACCTGAAAAACTATGCTGACAAATTAATTGATCTGAGCATAATGTTGGACTTAAATGTAGTTCATAAACGAATAATCTGTTTTCAGATGGTTTTGAAATTCTATGAGCAATTCCTGAGGCTGCTTGATTTTTATACAAATACTATAATTGGGTAGTAGTAATGTTAAATTTAGCCTATGTGAAAGTCATCATCATCTTGAACTGCCTCAAATTGAATTGCCATGCATCACAGAATAGGGATGGTTGTGGAAAAACTACTGTGTATAGATGTTATACTGATATAGCTGAATACATGGATAATTGTTTAAATACTAGATTTTTGATGAAAATACTCAATCTTTTGTCCAGTTTAAGGTAAAGTAAAATATTTCTGTCCACTACACAAATATCACTTCCTTTAGAAACCTGAATTTGTAATTAATTTTGAAAATTTGTGGACAGAGGCATTTGGCAAAGAGTGAAGCCATAATGAAGCAACTTACCTCTGTCCAAATGTTTATTTTTCTTACCTGTGCTAAATCTAGTTTCAGTCACATAATTCTTTCAGTACAGTACTATGTGCAGAGAGATATAGTTATGTCCCTGACTGATGAAACTCATCCTCAGATCTGCAAATTCCAATATTATAAACCCTAGTGTTTCAGAGTTTTCTACGGTTGCTTTCTTACATATTTTCTATATATTGAGCAGGCACATCTTTAAGAAAAACTTTTTTGTTCCTGAAAAATTTACCATCTGACACTCTTTAGTAAGGTTGTGCATGGATGTAGGGCAGATAGGCTTTCTTCAAAAGGTCATGTGATTATTTTAGTGGTTCAACCCACCACTTCTAAAACTTACGTTTAATTGAACTAAGCATATGAAATTCTTCAGTCATGAAGTGTCTTTTCTAAAGCAAAAACCCTTATGAAAATACTGTTGGAAGGAATATTGCAGTGTACTAACTTTTCATATCTATTACCAAAATGTTTTATTAACAAAAGAACTATTTTATTTAAGTCTTTAAGTACTTAATTCTCTAAGTATTTGTTATATTGGTAAGACTGAATAGGGTGCATGGGCAGGACCACCAGGAGATACTGCTTTTTCTCTGTGTTAAAACAAACTTTCAGGAATGGCATTCTGAGCTGAGCCAAAGCAAGCAGGAAGACATTCAGCTGCTAACTGATGCTGACAAGTGTTACCGGTTGTCTACTGTCATATAAAACCATGTCTCAGGAATCCTGTCTGTGAAATGATCAAGCTTAATTTTAAGAAAAATGTGTTGCTTTTTGGTCTGCTCCTTTAGTTCCAGATTTTCATTAAGCTAGCAGTTAAAAACATGATTTCCAGCCTAAATTTATTCATGGATGTACTTGTATCCAATTGTTCTAGTGACAATATAATCTTTCAGTTTTAATGGTATTTTTCCTTGTTAGGGTTTGGTTCTTCTTTTTTTTTTTTTTTTTTTTTTTTTTTTAATGGATGAAATTTAATAGTGTTGCCAAACTGGAAAATTAATCCATCAAAGTACACCAAATATATTTTGCAGTTGATATTGTAACTACTGAAATCACTTTTGTTCTTAGGCACTTTCTTAAAAGCTTCTTGATGTAATTTAAATCTAAAGCAATCCTCCACAGTTTGCAGTGTCTTGCTGTGTGACCAATGAATGCATTTCATTTGCTATTCATATGATATTTTGAGGGGAATTACACTAGCAAGATGGAGAACCAAATACTAGGTCTTTTGTAAGGAAGTTATCTTTATATACTTCTTCTGGAGGACAAGACAGTTACTAAGTACTTGATACCAGCTCACTGTTTTTATAGCTTTTGGTTCAACTGCTGTATCAACTTCATAATTTACTACTTAAACTAATACATTATTCTCATTTGAAAAAAATGTATTCCTCTGCCAGTGTTTATTCCCTAGTCCAATTTTGTTAGGATGAATATTTATCATAAGATAGGTTATAAATGACCTTTTTTGCTGTTACACTGTCAAGAAGCAGGATTTTCACAAACACCCTTGTTCATATTTGGGTTCTTGGGTTAAAGTCAAGGGCAGCTGATTATCAAACTGTGCTTTCTAAGAATGGGTAAGAAAATATGTTCTGTCTTGCTCAGGTTACCTTTCCTGAGGACTGTGGAGGTAGCATAATTTATTATGATACTATGATTTGGGGGCTGGAGGTCATGATGTGCAAAAAGAGGCTGTGACAACTGGGTTTGTTCAGCCTTAAAAAAAGACAGCATCATTGCTCTTCAATTACCTAATAAGGGAGAACATGCATCCTGATTGTTAACAGAGGTGCATAATGAAAGGAGAAGAGGCAACAAACACAAGTTGCAACATGAGAAATTATGAGTAGATGTTAGGAAATTTTTTACCACAGGAGTAGCCAAATGCTGGAGTAGGTTCCCCAAGAGGCTGTGGGATTTTCATCCCTGGATATATTAAAAACTCAACCAGAAAGGATCCTGAGTACCTGGTCTGTGTTGGTTCTTCTTTGAGGAGGGAATTGGACTAGATGACCTCTGGAGGTTCTGACAAACTATTTTATGATTCGATGATCACAGTGAGTCGATATCCGTGAGATGAGAGCTTGAAGTTCTGCCCAGACATTCATTCAGGATTTCTGGCTTGATAGATACTTCTAATAAAACTTTTTCCTCCTTGTCTAATAAAGACATGTTTGTATACAATAGTAATTACAGTTGCTTTGCAGAACTGTTTGCTTGCTGTTTATGGCTGCTGCTTATGTGTGACTCTGGAAAGTGTTCTATTCTAGTATTAAATATGTGCGTATCTATGATCTTCAACATGTCTCAGACTCTAAAGATATTATAGGCACTGCACCTTCCATTTCAGTAATCATTCCACTTGATGGGAAGAGTGGTCAAGTAGTGAAGATCTTTGCAGGCAAACAGTCTTCCTAAGAACACAGTTTAACTTGTTATGTGACTTTTTTTCTCCCTCGATGATTCTCATGAGATCACTAGTATGTGTGTGTTCAAAATCAACTGCTGGGCTTTTTTGGATTTTAATAATTAGAATAAGAGTCTGGTATGTCTAAGTGGAGCATCTGATATTGAAAGTGAATAGAGTGATTAATTTACTGAACAGGTTAGTCTTTCTGTATTTTCCAAAGCAATTATCTTTGATAAGGGTAATGGAGGCCTATGTAACAGCTATCCGTTCTAGATTCTCTTTGTAGTGTAAGACCAGTGATTTTGTAACAGGGAAGTGTGTATAGAATAATCCTCTTGCAATCTTGGAATGAAAATTGAGTGATTACTATTATTAGTTTCTCAGTTACAAAATAATAGAATATTACAAAGGATGACCTAGTTTTGTTTCACCATCCAGACAATGCAACATATTTTTTGCTTTAAGAGATAAAGGAAATAGCAGAGATTCCCTTTTGCAGGTTTGAGTGAAGAGGCACCTTCTTCTTGTAAGGTGGAATATAATGCCTCATCAGGATCTGTCAGTTGTAGATTCTTCAGGTATGCAATTGTCTTTGAGACAGTGGATGGAGAGGTCTAGTATTTCATTGGTATGGCATGCATTCTTTGTAAGTGTCAGGGTGGAGGTAGGTCTGAAACAGGCACACTCAAGTTAGGCTTTGAAAGCTTGTTAATGTGAGATGAGAGAAGGCAACAGTGGTTTATATTCATTGAGAAGATGCATTTGTGGTGCAACTGTGAAGACACTGGATAATTCTTTTTCTTCTTAAAACACTAACCTTTTAAGGTACACAACCCACTCTCACTCTTCCTCCAAGAAGAACCAAACCAGCACTGGATCTTACAAAATTTACATCTGGGAGATAGCATGAAAGTAGATGAAACAAAATCTCTGGGAGACTGACTTATGTTTAACAGATAGTCCAAATGAACAAACTGGAGTCCTACTGTGGATATCTTGTTTATCTTCCCAGACAAATAACTGAAATGTTCAAGAGCCTTTACAGTCAAAGACACCAATTTTCCTGGTTTCTATCTTTGCTGTCATATTGCATATCTGTATTGAATATATAGTATAGAGGTGACCCTACAATTGTAAAAGCAGTTAAAACAGATTTGGAGACAAACTGGAGGATCTACTTTTATAACCCGTCCATTGTACTGCCAACACTGGTAAATCCAGTTTGGGGTTTCAGCACCTTGAAATAAACCAAAAGGAATCCAAACAAAGAAAAATATGTGATACCAATCAAAAAGGAATGAATCTAATAAAGACACTAGATTTCTTGGATCAGACATGGCTCCACTTAGTTGTGTTTCTGGTAAGCCCTTACAGAGGAGCCTCCAGGCCAGGCTAATGGTTCTTCAAAAGTATTTGGTTTGTCTATCCTATTGTGAAGATCTTCTATTATGATATTTTTCTAAAAGATTAAGACTTACAGTTATGATACATTGATGAAAACATACTCCAACTCACCAATACCTTTCCCCTTGAAAGCTTTGTTCAAGCGTGTTTGTTATTTTATGCAGAGCAACACGCTTTTGCCTTTTGCGGAATTATTTTCATTACCTACGTAGTGTTGTATTCCTTCTGTGGTATGATTTGGCATAATATTGTTACTTCTTTCACAGTTATTGAGAGCATATATCTTTGTGGCTAGCATATGTTTTACCTTTATGGTTTGATTGCATTTTTAATTTGATGTGTTTGGCATTTTTGCTCAGCCTGCTAAACTTTCCATTTGGGAATAATTCTTGCTAGGTCTGCTAATATTTTTTTCTTTGGAAAGTCAAGTTTGTTTTTACAGTACTCTTTTATTGATACGATAATTGGTCATATTGCAAATAATGAATCACCTAACAAATAAATTTCTAAATTTGTGAACTGCTTAAATTAATGGAAAAAGGACAAACTATATATTCTTTTATTTAGATATCTTCCTGCTCTTTCTTAATGTAACTGCATGAGCAATTCATGATACCATTACAATATCATGTGTTCTTCTGGTTCCAAAACCATCTTCCTGAAGAATTAGGGTTCCACACAAAAGATGAGTACTAACACATGGATACCTGTAGTATAAAAAGTTGACTGCATAAACATCATTACTTATTGTTAGTGCTTACTTGAATAACTATAAAACACATTATGATTTACAGTGCTTAGAGTTGGATTTAAAACTGCTTATAAGTTAATTTTATTCCTCTGGTTTTAGAACTAATGCATAAATAATCTGATTTTTATTATAACAGTATTTTTAGTGGACTGTCTTAAGTATCAGTTGAGTCTATTTTAAAACTGATGTCTAGTTTATGAGTGTATGACATGAATTTACGTAATTATTGAATATTGTTAATTCAAGGTGATTTGCACTGTAACGCTTCAGCCTCTTACTTGTACATAGGGAATATAAATTTGGACAAGACTTATAACAGGCAGAAGTGACTACAATTTGGAAGTCTTTTGGGGATCTAAATCAAATAACTTGATGATTTCACACCATTTACCAGTGTCTAAATACTTTATGAAAATATTTCACAGCGGTGTCTAGGTGCTTCACAAGACATCCTGCTGATTTAGTTGAAATTTCTTTGATTTCTTTAAAATTTTACTGTAAAAGAACTTTTTCATCACAGTAACAAGTATTTTATTGCCACTACTTTGGTAAAATTATGCAGGTTGTTTTGTGGGAGGACTTTTACTCAAAAAATTATGGTACTGGAAAAGAAATGAAGCAAATATCATACAGCTGCTCATAATAATTTTATAACTGCATCATCTTTATAATACTCAGTACTAATTCAGATTGTGATGAGTAGGATTTAGGGTTATCACTGAAGATCACATGAAGATTATTTTCTCTTGTATCCTATAGTTAAGATTAAAAGCCTCAACCTTGCAAATGAATGGTCTGAATATATCCTTTTTCTGCTTTGATTTCTAAGGAAATCAGAAAATACTAGCTAAGGGGATTTTATGTAGCAGTAAGAGCCTGTAAAGACACATTGCTTTCAGGCTGGTTACTTGGCTAATGTCTTTTGGATGCAATTGATATATCTGTTTCTTAACTTTATAAACTAATCACTTAGTAGTTCCTTAGTGTATTCCATCTGTAGGGGAAAAGAGTTTGTATAGATAGTAAACCATTAAAGTGCATCTGAAAGTATTAACAATTAAATGCAATCTCTTATTGTGTTACAAATACTTTCCTTTCTCCTTGCTGAAACTGATCAGTAGGTGGAAGACTTTTGTTTAAAAAAAAACAGAAAAAAAAAAGGACTTTCATTGTAATACTTTTAATTCAGAATTGGAAAATTACATATTATTTCTATTTTAGTATATAGGGTGAATCACAAGCATCTTCCAGAAGAACTAAGAAAAAAAAAACCAAGATGAAGTTAAAACATGAATTTTAAATATGTTTTAAAGATGTTGCTATGGTATGTTTCAGGTATTTTATGTAAAATATATTGTCAGAATTGTAAAATATTTTAGTGTTACAATAATAACTGACAAGATAATGGAACTACTGTAATTTATGCAATTTTAATTTAAATATTTGCATTTTAAGTACATAAAATGTAGACAGTTATGAAAATACATGTGTTTTAAACCTGAAAATATCTTACTGAGTGTATTTTTCATATTATTTTTACTTTTATCCTCATCCCCAAGTCCTCATACTGCTTAGTTTTCTCATGTTGAATTTATTACTTCTCTGTTCTGCACTAGAAGAGTATGTGATTTACCGTTCATTTTTAGAACGTAAAAAAGATTTTATTATTTCATTCATTGAGACTGTTTCAGGCTAAGGAAAAGATGATTCTTCCACTTTTAGATTTCTTGTTAGGCTTGTGAGCAAGTCATGGGTAAAACACGCTGATTATGAAGTTTCTAGATGCCTAATATCCTGCTTCCCTACAGATATCATGAGGTTTATAGAAAAGACTTCTGGCACAAACTCATGGGATTTAGACGCTAAGATGCAAATCAAGAAAAAAAAATAATTTGGGGGCCCATATGTTGGAATTAAATTAAAAAATCCTCATTAGAGTTTCTTTGCTCACTGAGAAGAGCTAGATTTGAGATGCTAAATCTGAATAGTGGATACAGATGATCTGCTGTGCAGCTCGATCACCTGGTTGTCCTCTAAACTGAGTGTGTGCAGTCCCCTTTCATAAGGAAACCAGGGCAAGGTGTACATGTATTTTTGAGATTATATGTGTCTGGATCACCTGGTGGCATGGAGCTGGGATACAGCCAGTGAACACATCTGGACCTGGCTTTGAAGCTGGAACACACACCTGGGTGAGAGCATTAGTTATTATCTGTCTGGAGCAGAAGAGACTGCTCCCTCCAGCCTGCTCCTGCTGCTGGGTTGTGCTCCTGAATGTGTTACCACCTTAGCTGTACTGCCTGAGGACTTTTTCGTTCAGAGCAGGCTTGATTAACTTAGACAGCTTTCATCACAATTTTATTAGAATTGCTTTTTTTTTGAGTGAAAGACTACCCACTGCAACCAGTGCAGCTATTGCTGGAGAAGGACATGTAGGGAAGTTTTTGGGCATTGCATAATGGGACTTACAATAGCTGATGCATCATGGACCATTGCATAAACCAGCTAGCAAAGAATGCTAAAAAAAGGGGTCGATTAGAAATATTAATTTCCTCGAGTTAGTTGCTGACATGAAACCTTGAAGTAGTCACCACTGAGAAATGGAGATTCATGGTCTAATACTTCCTTCAGAGTCTGTGTTCCTGTTACCATCTGGGTATAGGCAGCTGGATCACTCTGCTCTTCTAGAAAACACAGGCAAAGGGGTGCAGATGGAAAAGTTAATTTTCATAAACTATTTAGCTGCCTAAGGACCCACCTGGAAAATGGGAGTCCCGAGTTCATAATCTTTTCTTAGCTTGTTGGGTTTCAAACCCGCAGCCTGAACTTCAGTGATCAGTGCTGAGGCAATAGCATATTCGAGCCTGGGAACTGTTGTTCACTCATCTTGTTAGAGCTGGGTAATTGTGGAGGGAGCTCTGTACCATTTATAAAGGAATTTTGCCTTTAATGTTTTCAGCCAAAGTTTGATTTCTATGCTGGATTTCTTGCATAAATTTTATAGTTTATAGGTTAATATAACTGTGCATAAATGTAATGTTCTCTAAATGTTACTGAGATATATTCCTTGTTTCGACAGTAAGAACTACATGGAGAGTGTCTGTCATGTAGTAAAAGTTACATTTGTTTCTATCAATGTAGTAATTTTATTGGCTATTCTGCTGTTCTTGAATTAAGATGAATGCCATCTGTGCTCCATTTATTATTTTATAGGCTTTTATTATAAACCTTCCTTTTTGTGTCTTGTCTAAATTCACAGCTACATTCTTTAAAATCTCCCTTCATGTGAAAGATCACCTTATAAAAAAAAATATTTTTATGACTAAAATGAGTCTATATTTTATCTTCAATGGGATTTTTATATCCATCATTTTTTTATGTTGTGCAATTGGCTTTTTCTTAATTTTTTTCTCTCTTGTTTTCTGCTAGTAATATGGCAGATACGTTATTATCTATGACAGTTCCATATGTGTTAATCATAATACTAGAAATAACACTGCAATGATGTCACACAAACTTTGGCTACTTGTAATCTATTGAGACATTAAATCCAAATCCTGGCCTCATACAACTCCCGAATTTATAAGTGCATCAGTCAAAGCCCAGTTACAGCAAGCCCTGCAGTAAAAGGAAGATGTAAGGATTCAGGATGGTTTACACGATGTGTGTTATTGTGCAAGGCCTGAGATCGTTCAAGGAGTGCAAATTGGAACCCAGAAGGAGAATAACCCCTTGCTGGAGAGGGAAGTAGGGCCACAGTGAGAATTTGGGAACATTCTGTCTATGATGTCCTTTTGAACACTTCCAGCTGAATAGCATGTAAAAATACTGCGTAATCAGTATGTTACCTGCATTTTAAGAGGAGTGATGATGAGTTGTTAATGTCTGGCTCCTTGAAACTGTAGGATCAGTTGTGATCACACCATGCACTGTAGTTTTGTATAACAATACCTTACAAATTTTTAAAAAGTACTAAAATAGTTTAACATTTACTAATGAAATCCATGCATTCTAGCTGCAGTTGCTGATTTTACACTGTAACAGAAATATGGGAATATATGCAGAAGAGCTGTGGTTGCTTTCTCACTTTTGCAAAGTCAGAAGAACTTAAGAAACTACAGTAAAACAGCTTATGAATGTAATAAACCTGAACATTGCTGTTGGTTACACTAAATACTCACAACTCGAAACAAATTGTTTTGGCATAATTATCAATATGTCAGAACTGTTTAGCCTCCACCTGGACATTTTCTGTTTATGTTTCACTAGTCAGCAAAGCCAAGCACCAGGGAATCCTCCAGTAGACCTCCAGGAAAATCCATTAAAAATCAAAAAATAGCAGATGAAAAGTCAAGCAGATTTTTATGGAAAAAGCAAGAAAGCAAGTCCTGAGAGGACTTCACATACAGCATTTGCTAAAGGTAACGCGAGATAACATATAGGTGATGACAAGGCAACATAAATAAATTCTGACATAAAGTGTTGTGGAATGAATATTATTCAGTCTTTTCTGTTAGAATTACTTTCCCTCTTATACAAATACCCAAGTATTTGGGATTGCAGAATAAGAGAGAACTTGTGAGTTCTTTTTGGACAGTTTAATGAACCTATATAGGATATAATGTTTAGACACAGGGATAACCTCTTCTAATGTTAAGCTTTTAATCTAGAAACTTTTTTTTCTGTATATGCTATACAGCTGGATCTCTATAGGTCTCAGAAATAGTATATATAACCCCCTTTTTGTAGATAAATGTTAATGGAAGGAATATACTTAGTACCACACTGTATGGCACAACTCCACTTCAAATACCAGAAGCATCTGATGTTATTAGAAGGCAGAGAACATAAACTTTTTGTTCTATAAATACATTTGATAATATGATACAATGGACTGCTAAAGACTGCTAAGAGTGTTGGGTGTTGGGTCATGGAAATACTGGTATGTAAATTTAACAGAAATCACTTGGTTGGTTAACACCAGAGGATCGGCTAACTGTCCTCATCCTGCTCAGACAAAGCCTCTACTACTGTGGGAGGAGATAAGGTTCCCGTAACGCACATTGGAAAGTTGCTGGGAAAGGCAGTGTGGATTGCTCCTCCCTTGGGAAAATGCAAACCCATTTTTTGGACTGCCTTTGCTCAAGCACCCAGGCTTGTTGGGTAATGCAGAAGAATGGGGAGATCTGGTGTCTACCTCAAGGATATTTCACTTTGGGGGAAAATATGTGTTGTAGGAACTAATGCAGCAGGACCTACCTGGACTAATGAAGAATGAACTTCACAAGGAACCAGATAAGTGCAGTGATGACCCAATCCATGCCAGCCTTGGCACGCAACATGTGGCTTCTCCTGTCCTGAGAGATCATTTTGACACATGGCGCTCAAGTCCTCACCTGCTGTTATGGACATTTTTGGGGGGAAGGCCCATGGAATGAAGGAATATCTATTTATATGTTAAGGTTCAGGGGACAGTGCTTAATAAGGATGTATAAACCTCGATGTTTATATAACCTAACATCTAAAGATGTTAGATGTAAAGATGGTTTAAGTATGCAGTGTAAGCTTTAAGTGTTGGTAAGAGGAGATTTCAGGAATGAGAACTAGAATAGATAGAATATCTAGATGTATCAGGTAATGTGGGGTCTGAACATGACACATGGTATGGAATAAAGGGTGGAGGTTGTACTGGGTAAAGCAGGGATGGAGTTAACTTTCTTCATGGCAGTCTGTATAATGCTGTGCTTTGTATTTGTTGCTAAAACAGTGTTGATAACATACCAGTGTTTTAGCTATTGTTGATCAATGCTTGCACAGTCTGTCAAGTCAAGGCTGTTTCTCCAACACCCCCCTTCCACCCCTGCAAGGCCGATAGGCTGTGGATAGGCAAGAGGTTGAGAGGGGATGCAGCCAGGACAGCTGACCCCAGCTGACCAAAGGGATATCCCATATCATATGATGTCATGCTCAGCAATAAACTAGGGGGAAGGTTGGCTGAGGGACTGCTGCTTGGGGACTGGCTGGGCATCAGTTGGTTGGTGATGAGCAATTGTTCTCGTTTGCATCACTTGTCTGTCTTGGGTTTAATTTCTCTCTGTTATTTTCCTTTTAATTACAATTTTTAAAATTATTATTATTATTATATTTTATTTTCACTATTAAACTGTTCTTATCTCAACACATGAGTTTTCTCAGTTTTACCTTTCCAATTTTTTTTACCCTATCCTGCTGAGAGGGGGAGTAAGTGAACAGTTGTGTGGTGCTTAATTGCCGGCTGGGGTTAAACCATGACAGGTATTTTTCAAATGTGAATTTGTATTGTAAAGTTGAAAGTTTGGAATAAAGGAAGACAGTGAGTTTTATTAAAGGATTTGGTGCGCATGATGGAATTTTGAAGCAAAATTTTTCATTACATTTTGGCATCAAGTGTCTTTAAAATGAGTGAATCAAGAGAAGAAATTCAAGGAGCAGAAGTACAAGGTGACAAATATGTACCAGTAGAGATGCCTATTGATTGGGTAAAGTCCAGGCTAATTTATTGCTCTCTGTAATGTGATCATGAGTTGGCCAGAGCCCTTGGGATGGAACTACTTGCTGCTTTTTCTTAAAGTAAGTCTTTAAAGTAATTTTGCTAGAACATGAGGAAAATAAGCTAGATATTTTAATCTGACCTTGTGACTCCATGGTAAAAAGGATTAAATAAAAGGTTTAAGAAGTTTTCTCACGGTTATGGAGTCTCTACCAGACAGGTTTATGATTCCATTACTCCTTTGTACTCTGACAAAATAGTGGAATCAAAACAGGAACCCTCACCCATGAGCTCATACAATATTTTGTTTGGTTTGTTTAGTTTTTGACTGGTAATGTCATGGTAAAGAAAGAGCAGAATGGTGTGTACCAGGCTGCTGCTCAGAAGTGAGCTCAAGAGAACACCCAGGTTTTCTTGTGCTTCTTTTCTGGTAGAGCTGGAATGTGCTGTGCTGAATTTTTGTGCTGTGCTGAATTTTTGTGCTGTGCTGAATTTTTGTGCTGTGCTGATGCACATACATTTTCTATAGAGCCTTAAGCCCTGTCATTAAAGAAAAAGGTGAACTTACTCTGATCTATCCAGGCAAATCAGAAATTATATTAGTGATCATTAAGAACATACAGATTTCCTTATTAAAAAAATAATAAACAAGAACATTTCACATGTATAGTTCAAAAACCTAAGACAGAAGACCACATATGAAAAATTTTTATTTCATCTATTGTCAACTCATGATCATTAAGTCATTAAATCATTAATTCATTAGGTTAATTTATTGTATTAAATTTAATGTGATGCTTAGGTTAATTAATGGGGATTTTATATGCATGTACATTTTCATATCTTTGCCATTTTTATAATAGTTACAATAAATAAGCAACTTTTATTATTTTATAGCATTATATCCATATTGTTTTAAAAAATTGAAATAAGAGCTATTTTGTGTTTTAAATATCCCCTTAGTGATACTATCTTGAGATATGCCCAAGATTAAAAGCCAGAAATAGAGTAGTAGATACTTTAAAAATAGGAAAAAAAAAGGAAAATAAGCTAATCGGGATACTGTAGGTTTTTTTTTTCTTTATTTTTTATTTGGAAGAGATTGAGATAAAAGATGGCTTTTATGATTTATTTTTTCCCTTTTTTTCCTAAAACATCTGATTAGATCATAGAATCATAGAATGTTTTGGATTGGAAGGGACCCCTAGAGGTCATCTAGTCCAACCCCCCTGCAGTGAGCAGGGACACCGCTAACTCGATCAGGTTGCCCAGTGTCTATATGTGTAAATATGCTAGTGTCTTTCAGTTTCAGCACAGGTGAGAAAGAGGTTGCTGAAGGGCAATGAACTATCAGCTTCTCTGATATCTCTCACTCAATTCATGTCAGGTCAAACCTGTTCTGACAGTGAAATCTTTATTTTTGTATTTTAACATGAATTCAAAGGTTGTACAGGGTGCCAGATTGACAGCACAGAAAGGTGAAGTCATCTGTTTATTCACAGAACAGATACTGCTCATGAAGTAGCATCAGCACTAAAGATGTTGCTAGAAACTTCACACAGGCTTTAGCATTAAAGTACAATTGGTCCATAATTAACTGCAGGTCATAAATGTAAAACCCATAGCAACACCTAGAAGATAGTTGCCTGCTACAACTAACAGCAGCACTGGCTTTACCATCTTTATAGTTTAGTTTCCTACTCTAGTCTTTTGTGTGCATGAAGCTGTTTTCAACCTGCTTACTTTTTCCATTTGACGACCCATTGTGTAAGATCAATTAAGATTATTTGTTGCCATTTTATACACACCTAGTTTGCCACTGGTTCTTTTTGAGATGATCTTTACTATGGTAATCTATGCTGAACTAACTGCAAGGCTAGGCAGCAGTATATTACATTGATGGTATTGTTGGAAAAGATGTGACTGAGTTACCAGGAAATGGTATGGGGACATAAAAGGAGAGGGAGAATAAGAAAGAAGGAAAGTACAGCAAGGTGATTGTTTGGGAAAGCATGGCATAGAGAGATACAGAAGATACAAATGGAAGAAAAAGCCGGAGAGAATAAGAGGATTCAGAGATAGAAACAAAACTAATAGACAAAGGAAAAAATAGGATGAACTGAAATAAGAGATAAAGAATGTTGAGTATGAATAAAAGGGCATGATAAATATTTATGTAAAAACATGTTAATTTTTGGCATAAACTTGTTATACAAAATTATGATGCTCATTTTTCTTCATTACAAGGTAAACAGCTGTGGGGCTATATCAATATTTTTCTTTGCTTGGAGAACCAATATGCATAAGATCAATCTTTCAGAAGAGCTATTTTGCATTGCTAGAATGTTACATCTTTACTTTTAATGATACTTTCCTTGGAATGTATTTAGTTGAGTAGTTTCCATATATTTATTTTATTAATTTAATTAATTAGATTCCTGTAATTTTCTGAAAGTGTTGCAGTGTTCTTCTCAAACAAAGCCTTCTAGCTAATTTTTATTTCTCTGCCTCTTATCCTTTTTACTCAGTGTGTTCGATGAATGTTTGTGTGTAAACCCTTTTTATCAAATTCAACATATTTGCATTTGCCTTTGAAAAGTAAAACTTCTGTATTTTTACAGATAAGGGTTTATTACAACATTGAAAGGGAAATTAAGCATTTGGACAGTGGACCAAAGACTACTGCTTATTGTCTTCTGCTAGTCAAAATGAAGTTGTGATGATGGCATGTTAAAAATATGAACGGAATGTTGCCCAGCATATTTAGTCTATGTGCCAGGAGAAGAGCAAGAAAGGACAATTAATTTTGTTAAAATAATAAAAAAAACCTGCAGAAAATGTGTTGTCTGTGTTTTCATTGGTGAAGATGTCACAAATCCAAGACAGTGTTTGTTTAAATTCCTGTAAACTTTTAAAAGATCTAAAATCAGCATTCTAATGTCCCGCGTCTTTAAAATATGTGTTTTCTCAATAACCATATAACAAGATAAATGTTAGCCTTTTCAGTTTAGTGGAACAAGGTTATAATGGTTTTATTATTGTGATACTTTTGTTCCCTATTGTTGTTCTAATTCACTTTCATACCAGAACAGTAATTTTGATTTGGCTAAATTATTTATAAGAGTCTTTGCGAATATGAAATTAGCATAATTCATTATTTTACAATTTTAAACCAAATCCTCCAGCTCTTACTTAAGCAAAAACCTTACTGAAGTGTATACCTATCCCTGAAGCAAAAAAAAAAGAGTTTTAGCTTGAGCAAGGTCTTCTGATCAGGCCTTCTGTTTCTTAATATATGTGTAAATACCTATTTTGTATATATTTTCAGTCATATATTAAAGAAGTAGTATTTCATTCTTTGTATAGTGCCAGTGAATATAAGGTAAAAGTAAAGAAAAAAAGTTAAGATGAAATTAATAATAAAAGTTAGAATGAAACTAGAATAAGGGAAATTTTAATGACTAGTATACAAACTCTGTATATTAGGAAGAGCAAATCTGATTTTTATGTATGCATGTGCCAGCTGAGAATGTGCAAGAAGAAATTACCGCACATACTAGAAGTACTGTGACTGTGGTTAGATTTCCTTGTTTTTTAAGTGTGTGTGTACGTATTTTAAATGTAGCATGGATTTTTAATGCAGAATGTAAAGCATTTTGCATTTGATTCTGAACATGAAACCAATCAATCTAGTTTTGATTAAGGGGTGGACTGGAGACTTGCATGAGCTTGGTTTTTTGTTTGGTTCTGATGTGGCTGAAATTTCAATGAACCATTTACCTCAGGATATCTGTGTTATTAAAAGATGATGGGACTCCTGTAAGATTCAGTAATCAGACTTCTGTCATTGTTACAGTAGTAAATCATGAAATTGCAGCATCATTGAATCAGTTTTAACTGAAAATTGAACTCCATTTCACTCGAACTTGTGGATACAAACATAATCTCCATTTTCTTTTGCAACCAAAAATTAAAATGTGATACAGCCACCGAGGGTTTCTTGTGAATACCTATGCAAGCAATAGGAATAAGTCAATTCATGTATGCCCTTTTCCTGAATATATTTATTTTCATTCTCCCTCAAATACTCACTTGTCTTTTACAAACTTGACTTAGATTTGACTCATTCTTTAACAGTGTTGTAAGAGATAAGGCAGCTCTTAAGGTTCATGTGATGAATTCCCTGGCAGAAATACTGGTTTCAGTGAAATTAGTGTGTGCTTTATCATTGACTTCAGTAAGATTAATAAAATCGTACTATACATATGCTTTATGAGATAATGATTAATCTGAAAAGCATAACTGCTATGTCAGAATTTCTCCATCATTGAACCACTGGTCTTTGTTGTTATGATAAAAGGAATGCCTACACTGGTTCTTTGTATACTTAAATCAATGAACTGAAAAAAAAAGAAGCAAATCCCATTTTAAAGACAGCATTGTCACTGTTTTGATTATGGGGTTATGACTATACCTGCAGCATATGAATGTTGAGACTGAAACCACTTGGGAAGGGCTAGTGCCACTTGATGCTGAGGCAATTTAATAGTTTACTCAATGATTTAAAAAAAATGGGGACAGGATTCACAAAGAAGACTTATGATCTTAATTATAGCATCTACTTTTTAAGCATGATGCTATTTAGCCATATTTGTAATCTCAGTATAGTCACTTTAGCTACCTGTAGAATGCATGTGGAAAGTGGGAAATAGACTGTGATCCACAAAAGCCTGAATGCCAGGTGTGAGCCATCTGAACTGGTAAGGGCAAGATAGGCAATACAAGTACTGGCCCTTAGTTTGAATGGGTTTAAACCCAAGACTTATGACATTATCCTAAGACATTGAGTTATGAAAGAGTTTGTCATGAGTCTCTTTCATTTGCTTTTAACTGAAATTGTGTTCATGTTGCACGATTGAGTAAACGCCTACTGTAGGAGGAAATAAAATATATTGCTCCCTCAGACTGGGAGCTGGCTGCTGGCCACTCTTATAGTCTTCTATTTAATTTCTCTTTCTCTGTAGACCACCATGCTAACACTATTTCTACAAGCTGAACTCACTGAGATTACATTTTTCTGCACGAGAAAAGGCAAAGCCACTTATTCTATCTCCTTGCATTTAGAAGATAGATTCTAGCAAAACCTGAGTCTTGCTCTCAGACCTGAATCCAAAGATAGAATTTGGCCCTCTGTATTTGTGTTGTGTAAGTGTGCATATGCACGTACAAATGCAGATATAACCACACATATTTATGGCAAAAATTTGAGATATTGTTTCAGAATATCAAGACATAGACTATTACACTACTCACAGATAAAAAACTCTTCAGTTTCTGTATTTCTCTCACTCTTAGAAAAAGCATAGGAATACTGTAGAAATAATTAAATACCTTTAAAAATGTATGTGTAACTTGAAAGAATTTACAACTGCAGACGTCGCATATGTGAAAAGTAAATATTATTTATTTATGCATTTTCAATGTGTAAAATTCCAAATGAAACCAATGTTGAAAATGCTGATAATGGGATTGCAGTTAAATATTCATTGGATTCACTAGTGTACACTTTTTGGTATAGGTTGAAGTAGATATTCTGCCGCTGAAGATATTCAGGAAAAGGTTTAATTAAAAAACCAGCTACTGTTTTGTGAACAGAAGAATCCTGAGGAGCAGGCTAAAAGTAGTGTAAATTTTGTGGAAATATATGCATATTTAAATGTAAGTAGAACTTCAGCTAGAAAACAGTAGTACAGAAGGTGCTATCACATTTCTAGCATGAGTAAACCTGGACTATTTTTATGAGCATATACGTAGTAAGTAATGGCTTTGGAATGCAGTTCTTACACTGTAGGCTGCATATGGGGGTACTGACATCTCTGGAATCTGTACAACTCCCAATCCATGTGTCAGTATGAAACCCTGCAAAAAAAGCCTCTAGAAAGATTTTAAAAACTGCATATGGTGGTAAACATAACGTCATATTCAGTAATATGCAGAACAATAAATAGGCTTAGTGGTAATATTTATGTGAAAAATTGAACCAGAAAATGTAATGTGACTAAAAATGACAGTTTTCCAGTGGAGAGAGTGTTTAAGTTGACCGTTTTTCTTTTTCAATCAGGAATTGGGTCATTTTGGATTCAAACTTTTTCATAGCTCTATGAATTTTTCCAATAATTTGATTTTCCTTTTTCAGTCAGAACATGAACTAAATTAAAAATACTGAAATTATTATTGAGAAAAAAATTAATTTCCTAATTAGATCTAGCAATTAGAAGCTAAAATAAAGCTATTTTAGGAGATCTGCTATGTTTTAAAGTGAGTTTGAAAATATGGTGTCCTGTTTTTGTCATAACTGACTGAATTCAAGGACAGATTTTTCTCATTTTATCTTGTATAAGGTAGGTAATTTTGGTGGGAAGAGGCCCTTAATGAGAGATTCTGTTGATGATTTATGACCAATAATCAAATGTGGATCAATTTTCATAGTTGTACTATCTCTACATTACTAATTAAAATAAAGATATAATACCATCTCGCTTTTAGCAGGTAATGAGCAAACAGGACTCAGATAAAATAGGGAACAAATCTACTGAGTATGACTGTGGTGGGTCAGCTTTGCTAGTATGTTAGACCCATTTTAACTGGTGTGTATTCCCTCTACAGGTGTAAATGAAAGACAGATAAATTGACTTAACGATGTCACCTTTATTTTGGAGGCAGAGAGGGTGGATGTTTCTCTGCTTTTTACTGCGGGCATATACATAACTGTTTCCATAGAGAAAGTGGAAATGAGACCTCTACTAGAGAGATGTTAGGAAAATATTGAGTTAGAGAGACAAGGAGCAATTAGCATGGAAGCATTTGATATAACTTTATTTTGAAATGTGCACAACCAAGCTCACTTTAAACACTAGACTTCTGAACATTTAGTTTCCTCAGATCTGACAGTTTTACTTTTCAGCAAGGGTATTTCTGACTGCAAACAATAATACTTCACATTGCATAGACCATATAAAATTGGTTTTACAATCATCTAGCAAATGCAGTCCTGTTTCAATTTATTAACAAAGTAATCTTAGTTTAGTTTTTCTTGCATATTTTAATGTTTGGGGTTAAATGCATAGTACTGAATGTTTGTATGATTTGTACAATATGTTAGCATTTGAAAGCCTTTATCATTATAAGTACTAATAAAAAGCATGAAGAATACATTGTAGAAGTGGAGAATCATTGTGGTGTTGCTAGTAATGTTAAGCCTATGCATAGTATGACAAAATCAGCATATGGGACTGACTCTTGTAGGGATTCTTATATACAAACTCAGCTGTTGCTCAGTAGAATTGGATAATTATCCATTGTAAAGAGGCAATTTCATCATTAAATATAAGGAATAATTTGCTAAAAATACATTAGAGGATGTAAAAAAAAAGACAAGTAGAATTATGTATTGACATGGATAATACAGGATTGTTTGTTTTTTAGGATTAGGATTTTTTAAAGTATGTTGTAGCACATAAATAATCTTAGGCTGCAATCCAGGAAAACGTATGTATTCAGGACACAAGCTAACCTTGTTCTTCATTTTAATTAGGTATTTAAAGTTCTGTCTTGTGCAGAAATAAAGTTAAAACTTGTTTGCTGAAATAACACTGTAATTAGTTTTGTTCTGGAATAAAATAAATATATCCTTGCTGGTATGGAACTAAGAATGAAATTTAGTTTAGTTTAATACCAGTGCAAGTTTCTAATTACAAATTATTTCAGTTATCCAGTACCTTAAAATTTGTGTCTGTTGCTAATTTTATAGACTTCTATTTATTTTCCCTATAATTTTTTAATTAACAGAGGCCCACCAAAAATCCAGTGACTAATTCTGTGCTTGCTTTGTTGGAGGCATTGAAACAGTTGTTTCAATGTTTTAGTTTAAATTCGTTTTCAGTGAAAAGACATTGAATTCAACAAGTTAAATTTTTTTCCAAAGTTTTGTTTACCAGAAAAAAACAAATTAACTGTGGTGGAATATTTGGCAGCACAAAAGAAAAGTAATAATTATAAGAGGGAAATTGTTATTTTTTATTCTTACAGAAATCCATAGACTGAATGTTGAATAAATGCATTAGTAATATGGCCAATCTATTGGCTTGATTAGGTCATAGGATTCAACTGGAAAATTTTATAACAAACATTTAATGTTATTGGGTGCTTTGTCAATTTTCTGGAATTCAATTTCTCTTTAATATTGCCAGAACTGTTAATACCACTCAGACTGTCCCACACAGTGACATATTGAGATTAAAACTCAAACCTGATTTTCTATATTTTTTTGCAACACTGTCTCTAGCCTGTTTTCTCAGTCTATTTACTTGAAACTGTTCTACAGTTGCAGTTAACTATTTTAGTGCCTCAGTAAGCAAGCTCAGTCCTGATGGACGTAGAAGGTACATTATTTAATCATAAGTCGCTGGTAATACTGATCAGAAGAAATAGGCAAATAACATCAAAACTAAATATTAAAGAGTTTTTCCAGCCTTTTAGGCTTTTAAAATATTTATTAGCATATCACTCATAAAGGAATATCAGCTATTACTGGTAGAATGTGTTAGACTTCTTATAAATTGAAGGTATGATTTAAAGAAAAACATCTTTAAAATGAGGGGAATTACATGTTAATATCTGTGTGCCTAGGAAATTATGCGACAAACTGTTTTTCATTACAGATAATATGAACAGATGCCAAAGCAAATGTCCAAATTATTGTGGAACATATCAATTTCTCAAGACTCCATTAGAAACAAAGTCTGAAATTCTCATTCAGTAACTCTTGAACTTGGTTAGCATATCAAGCCAGAGTAGAGCTGATTATTCTTACTAGCAGCTATTGTAGAATACAGTAATGCTCAGACTTTTTTTTATTTTTGAGAGAAAATCTATCAAGATTAATGTATTTCTGAATATTTTAATTAAATTGTCCTGAAGATGAGTCATTGCATTTACAGAGAAATAAAATATATTCCAACTTGACATAGTCCTTTTTTCCAATGTATTGAATATTTGAGAGTCTTTTCCATACTGCAAGAGCTCTGACCATAGGAAGCAAGGAATTCAGTTAAACTAATCTCCTTGGGTTTTGATCATGTTACTTTGCATACAAATAAGGGAGAGCTAGGAGTGACTGTCAGAAACTTGTTATCTTGGGATGGATCTTCTCCAAAAGTCTTGGTGGACTTCTCTTATCATATAGAGCAAGACCTAGATAGACTCAGATAAATAGACTCTATAGAATCTCTGTTTCAGAGATTTATTCATATGGATCATTTTAGGTGTGTGCTTTAGATGCTCTGAATCATCCTAGTCTACTTCTGAGAGGCTCCTAGTCTGCATAAATAACATAAGTAGATTAGGTTCCTTGTTTTGGTCCTCTTGAATGACATCCAAGTGAAATGCTCCAGGTAACAAAGAATAAACAGTACAGATTCTTATACAGATCTATCTATGCTTTAAATGCAACTGATAAGTAATTTCAATTAAACAAGTTAAATTTGTGTTGAAATCAAGATTGCGGTATGTTATGTTAATGAGAATTTAAATTTTTATGCATCTATATGGATATATAGGTCAAGAACACCATTTAGTAACAAAATTATCCTAATAATTTTGATACCAGGCTTATACTTAATTCCTAGGATTTCACTTTATCTAAAATGGACTTCAGTCACTGTGTATAAAATACATGATATATTGTTTACACTAGAATTATTTTTGGCCTCTTCTGAAGTCCCATAACCCATAGTATTCATAGTAATCAAATAAGAATTTATTTAAGACTTTGATGAACTTTTATTGCATTAAAAAGATAAGTAGAAATTAATTCATATATACATATACACTTTTCCTTTGACATTCTTTTTCAGTTATATTAAATTAAATTTTTAGTTATGAAAACATATGAAAAAAAATGTGTGGCCCAAGAAATACTCATAAAATGTGCATCTTAAGTATTCAGCTGATTTAGAGTTGATGAAACTTTACATGCTGCACCAGAAAATGGAACAATATAGACATTGAAAGGGCCAGTGTTCACAAAAGTGTAAACTGTATTCTTTGTGTACTGATTGTGTATTTTTGTGTACTCTTTTGTGTACAAGCACTGAGGGAGGTGGTATCAAATGCTTTGCTAAAATGAAAGTAAACATTTATTCCTCTCCCCTTGTCTACAAAGTCAGCCATCTCACTGTAGAAGGCAATTGGATTGGTCAGCCCTGATTTGCACTTAGTAAATCCATGTGGGCTGTTTCTAGTTATCTTTTTGTCTTTCATGTTTTTCGAAATAGCTTCTAGCAGGATTTGCTGCATAACCATCCCAGGGACTTAGACACTGAACAGTTCCTGGAGTCCTCCTGCTTGCCCTTCTTGAAGTATAGATGTAGCTTGAGACTGGTGCAGGCTGTTACATATTAATGCAATTAGTCAAAGTTGTAGCACTGTAATTTTAATTATTTTCATATAAGGAAGTAACACAATGGGTGGTATAACTTGGGGACTGATTACATTATATAAGAAAAAAATAAGTGCTTTGGGTTCTACTTTTTCAGTTTATACTTCCTTTCATACAGAAATGTGTAGTACCATATGTTCAATTTAAGTTCTGGTATAAGAGTAGTTTTTGTGATGTCTGCACTAATATATGGAGCACATTTTGTTCAAATCTGTTAATAACAAACACAATAAAATGCACTGGGAATGTTGTGTATGGGTGCTCCTACCAGTTACTTTATGCACAATAATAGTAAGTGTGGACAGGTCAGCAATGACCTTTTTCCCCCTTTACATTTGCAGATGTTTGTCTTTGAAAATTGCTGAAGAGGGGAGGGATAGAGCAGCTTGGTGGCACCTGGCATTCAGCCAAGGTCAACACACCACAGCAGCAGTGCTACTCCTCCTTAATTTCTAAAGGGTTGAATCAATAAAGAATTTGGGTGTGGAGCCCTAATTATTTCATAACTGGGGATTGTAAACATTTGTATAACGTAGAAGAGCTCCATGTTTCAGTTTTAAGATGTGGGTTGTGATAGCTACATATAGTGTCACTTTTTATTTTTCGATAGCTGCAGCAGATGATATGAATTAGTATCTTTCATAGTACTATGTGGCAGAACTTAATGCTTTTTATTTAATAATTTATTAGCTCTGCATAACCTTTATTTGTTGAAAGATTTTGGAAAAGATCTCTTTTACACTGCTTAGGAAGTATTCTGAATCTATAGATTCTGAGTACATTGTGTTTTTAACTTCAGGATGTGGCTTAATCTTCCATGATCTTTCTATTGGGTAAGATCCAGTTCTGTTACTCTAACCAGTATTACTGATATCTGAGAGCCTTGTTTAACAGTGCAAAGCTTGCGCTTGACTCTGTGGTGGTAGAGTTGAAATAAATATATTTGAAGTGAATTTCTGAGTCATAGTCCGATTTATATAGGCTTCCGAGCACCTTCAGCCACATCACATCACAGTTATATCAGCCTTTAAATACCTTGTATGTATTCTTTGTCATTCATACTGTAGCAGTGGATGCTGCTTGTTCATTGTGTAAATTTATGCTGTAATTTTGAACTTTTATTGTTAAAAATACTAATGAAGCATTGAAATGAAGTATAAAAACAATGATTGATATGGAAAATGTTACTAATTTTATTGTTTTTTCATAAATATAATGCATATTTCCATTAAAAATATCTCCTGTTATTTCAAATGCCTGGCCCAACCTTACATTCATTTAATTTCATTACACCATGTGTAAATACCCAGATTTTGTATACAGGTGTTGTGTGCAGGTACACCTGTAAAAATAAAACATTTTTCTTTTCAAAACTGTTCTGTAACTTTTTATGATAGAGAAGTTTAGAGTGATTTGTTGTCATATATTTTTACTCTGGAAACAATAGCTTGTAACATTTAATGATTGTTGTGGCATACATTTATCTGTAAAGTCAAGACCTTCAAATTTACTTCGTAAGTGAAAATACTATTTTACTTCTTTTGAGGGTAACTTGTTGATTTTTTACTTAGATAATTTCTTCTGTGTGATTTTTCCAATCTTGTGATTAATTTTAGCTATATTATCTAATGTGAGATGAACCTATACTGATTTAATGCTTTACTCTTCCTTGAGAAATACTATTTTTGTTACTTTCAGGGCTTTTAAGTACTTCTTTGTCCAGGAAGACGTGAGACCATACCTATTTATGGGGATATGGAGACATATGATATGTATGTTAACATTTATTAACTATGCAGAAGTCAATGGATATATCTCATGGAAAAAGGTTATACATATGAAAAACATATGTATAAGATACATGTTTGCTGCTGTTGATAAAATTTTACTCCATCTCCAGGATGCACTTTCAGGATCATTGCATTTTACTCCTCATGGAGTTCTGCTTTATTTAGTCCCTAGAATCCAATGAAAAATATTGTTTGTCAAAAAAACATTACTACTGCTGAGCAGGTATTTCTATAACTTTTCTGTACTTCTCCATAGTATTTTTAGCTACCTGACATAGTTCATTTGTACATTTCACTTATATTCAAGTATTGGCAACCTGTGATGGGGAGCTCTATTATCACTATGTTATCTCCGTTACTGTTGTCTCCGTTACTATTTTCTCCTCTAGAGTCTGAACAGGCACTCAGTTCAACAGCACTTGTATGCTCAGGATTTCCAGCGTTGCTAGTGACCATTTGCAAGATTATAAACTTAATTTTGTGTCATGCATTGTTTCTGAGGATATTGTTGTCCCTACTTCTATGTCATATCTCTCAGTTATCTGACTTAGTCTGGAGCGACAGAATCAAGACTATGGGGAACAGGATGCCTGGCGACATCTCAGTTTACATGTGTTGAAATGAATATTGTTCTGAAAGACAAACTGTTAGGAATCTGACATTTTAGTTTGCAATCTAAACTAACTCTTCAGTGATAGTTTTTTGTTTGCTTTCTGTAATAGGGTCTTTGAATACACTGCTGGACTTCTCTAAATTATAAACCCTTTGCCATGAGCAAAGCCATTTCTGTATCTAAGTAACATAACGGCTTGGAGGAACAGAGCTTTAGGCCTCAATCCTGCAAAGATTTTTGTGCGCATTTAATGTAACACATCGAGTAGCCTAACAGAAACTGATAGACATGTGCATAGGTGCATATACTTGCAGGACCAGGCTTTCATTTTCTAAAGAATTGTTTGGGATTTTGGTATTCTATAGACTGTCACACCAGCTGTAAGAATAGTCATTTGTATTTTAATACTGTCTTTTAAATTTTCCATTTTAGAATTTTAATTTTGCAGTCTGAGACACAATTTGCAACAGAATACATATTTATACTACAGAAGGCTGTCTTTTACATCATCTATTAAAACAGTGCTTTGTAAAGAAACAAGCAATAAATTACCCATCTTTCTTGCACAATTCGAAATGTAAACCCTGAATGGGTGCTTATATGATCTTTATTCTTTATTGGCACATATGTACATGCTTCCTATTAAGCTTTGGTGGATACATTTGGTAATGAAGGGATTCAATTATTTAGTAGCTGCTGAATATCGTAATTTTTACTTCACATGTTGGTGATGATTAATTCTTTTTGTAATTTTCTGATGAATTATTTCTGTTTCTGCCTAATCAGCAGGCATACTGTGAAATATAATTGCACTTGAAGGAAAATTACCGTCTCATGAGATGAATAAGCTTGATGATTAAATTACATAGAATAAAGCAATAACATTCACATACCCAACCAGGATGACATACTCCTCCTTTGTTGTGCTTTGATGACCTTTCTAAAAAACAGAAAGTCTTTTTAGAAACAATTAAATGTATTTCAGGTCAGATTATATGGAAGGAAATTTGAAGAATCCTAAATAAGATGCAGTCTCATGGAAAATACAAGACTTCCATCTTTTAAAATTTAAAATATCAGTCCTGATCTAGGTTCAACATAATGTAAATCACTGAGGTTGGAAAAAATCTTAAAATGGATAAAAACCCATACCTGCTACTAAAGTTAATTTCTAAACTTGATCAGAAATAGGTTTGCAGCCTAGTATTTATATCAGCAGGAGACAGACTTCTGTACAAACAACATGAAATATCTATTGTTTCATATATAAGAAAACAAATCCTTTCTTACCCACATTTTCAGTAATATTAAGCCCCAGTTTTTAGCTGTATCTTTATATAATGCAGCATTCATGAACCCTAAGCTATTTTTTCTTGACATACAAATACTTGCTTTAAGACTAGGCCCATTCTGATTGAGAACTAATGTGCATGAGACCGAAGATTTGGAAAAAAAGTTTGGTGGTATCACTGCATGATTGTTTGAGACAAAGGCCCTGATTATATGCTTAAGTATGTACATACATGCAGGCCTAAAAGGAGAAGTTCATCATAAACAGGCCTGTATATTTAAAATTTGCATATTATTGTATGTCTTGTATTTTGTATTCCAAGGGAAAAGATAGATTCATGGCCTCTTGACCCTAAAATTAATATTTGGGGGAATGTATTGATCCGTGTGTAAAGAGTTGTGAACTTCTGGGGCCTTTATGTCAAAAGGGCATTCTAACTGTAGAAAAATGTTTGCAATGTTGAATCACGTTCTTCCCAGAAGAGAGGCAGGGGGTGAAAAAAAGCCTTTGTGCAGTACTGATCTTAAGGTAATGACATTTTTTGACATTGTGTCTAGCTGGTCTTAGATATAGGAAATCTGATAGAAATAGCTTCTCTCTCTGAATTAGATTTCTTAGGAAAAGTCATCCTACTCTTATACCCTATACAGAAATTCTGCTATGTCTATGTAGAGAAATGAAGAAAACAGAAACATATTTTATTCACTTGAGTCTATCTATCCTTTTTCTATAGGAAAAGAAAGGAAGAAGAGTATTTCTCTGGAAATCTCCCATGAAAGATAATAATAGTGAAGCACATTGGAACAGGCTACCCAGTGGTTGAGTCCCCATCCCTGGAGGTATTTAAAAGATGGGTAGATGTGGTGCTTAGGGACATGGCTTAGTGGTGGTCTTGGCAGTGTTAGGTTAGTGGTTGGACTTGATGATCTTAAAGGTCTTTTCCAACTTAAATGGTTCTATGATTCTCTGTATTAACTATTTGTTCTCCCTTTCTTAATGTCTTCTATACTGCAGTCAGGAAATAAAAATCAGAAGTGGGTTACTGAAAGGACGTATGAATAAAGCAGAGTTACCCTACTATCTTTAAAGTTAAGAAAAACTACAATGGAGTTTTGTTTTCACATTGGAAAAGAATAATTTCTGTTGGGATGTCATTGCCATGTGTTCTCAGTAGAAAAGATTAAAATACCTTTGTTTCAGTTGCATACTTCTGGGGAGTTTCTGATTCTTGGGGAAACTACATGTGATTCTAAGGACATCCTAAACACTGACAATTGGAAAGGAAACGTGTGGGATGCACTGTCAGTATTTACTAGAGGCCGAAACTTTAAGATGTAGAGGAACTCTCAGCTTATCGTGTTGGAACCACTACATCCACAAATAATGTGTGATGTTATTTGCAGAAGAATTAATACCAGAAACTATTTTTTTTCTAGCAAGAAAGAATTTAATTTGAATGTAGAAAAAAAAATACTTTGGATGTAACATTTAACATAATATACAGACACTAGTCACTTTACAGTGACCATAAAAATAGCTCTGAAAAGTACAAGTTAGAATTGTGTAGTCAAGTAGCTGTCAGAGCTTGTATCTGTATGCGTAAAGTACAGGACAGTCTGTACCAGAAATAAAAATTTTCATTTTTTTTGTCTTTTACCATATTTGACCTACATACATTCAGATGATTGGAGATGGTAGTATCATCTATGGTCTATTCAAATTTCTATGCTCTAGTCAAATATATAGGAAGGTCATCTCATGCCTCAGCAAAGAAGTAACACAAGTGATAGTAATCACAGAATCATAGAATGGTTGAAATGGGAAGGGTCCTCTGGAGGTCTCTAGTCCAACCACTCTGCTCAAAACAGCATAAGCCAGAGCAGGTTGCTCAGGCCTTTCTCCAGCTGAGTTTTCCAAATCTCTGAGGATGGAGACTCCACAACCTTTCTGGGTATCTTGCTCCACTGTTGCACCACCCTCACAGTAAAAATGTTACCTCTTTCATTTAAGTGGAATTTCCTGTGTTTCAGTTTGTGCCTGTTGCCTCTTGTCCTGTTACTCAGTGCCACTGAGAACAGCCTGGCTCTGTCTTTTTTACTCTCTCCATCAGGTATTTACACACATTGATAAGAACCCCCTGAGCCCTTTCTTCTCCGTGCTGAACAGTCCCATCTCTCTCAGCCTTTCCTTGTAGTTCAGGGACTCCAATCACTTAATCATGTTTATGGCCCTGAACAAAATAATTAAGGAAAACATCATATAGATTGTATAGCTGGAGAACAGTGAAAGTTACTCATTCTACATAATTTCTGGATAGTAATTGTTCAGATGAGAAAAAGCCTATCTCCACACACACAGAGAAACAGTGCTAAGGGATGCAGAGGGGATAAAGCCCTGGGAAGAGGGAAAGCAGTTGGTTCCCTCAGGGCTCTGACATTAACTTTACATGGTTCATATCATGTCCTTATTGCCCTACCTGATAAGATGACTGAGATGTTCAGGACACATGCAGAAATGTGAAGGTGATAAAAGAAAGAAAGGGTGAAGAAAGGGAGGAAGAAAGTGGAGGAGAAATGTCAGCTCTGGAGTCATTAGGCATTCTGTGGAGATGTTGGTAACCACTGATGAAATGAATAATTTATGAGCTTTTTCATGATGCTTCTTCATGGAAGCAGACCCTCCATGTGTGGTCTCTGCTCTTCCTTTGGAAACACCTGGGTTTACTGTAAACATATATCTGTATAACAGCATGCAGGTTTTGTCAAATGTTGGGGTTTTTTTAATACTAAATGGAGTTACCTCCCCAGTGACATTTGCTTATAGAGAAACAAAGACACTCCTCTTTCTCCAAGGACATATTCATCATGGGACAAGAAAACCAGACTGGATGAATACGAAGGTTTTCCCATGCCTTGCTGGCTCTCTGTGGGACTGGTTGTTTGCGGTGTTGGTGCTGTTATGGAAAGGTAGAAGTCTTTCTACAGCCAGAGCCTGTCACTACAGCCTCATTGATGGTTGAGGATAGCGTCATGAGTAAAACTGTGGTAATATTAACACAGTGTTTTGAAAGATCATTGCTGTAGATACGACTGTTAAGATGCTATGTGTAGGTATGTTTTTCTGACAACTTTTGAATATTAATATAAAAAATGTCAAAAAATAATAAATATTAAAATCAGAAACAATCCTGGGAGTAGTGAGTGGAGCCTAGGACTTCTCTCTTCAGGAGTAGAAAAGTGTGCATTTGCTCCCTTTTATTTACTCTTCCTGAACATTGACAGAGAATAGCTCTTTAAAGACACAAAGAATTAATTTTAGAATAATTTCGCTTTGCCGTTTCTTCACTACTGACAATTAACATTTCAGTTATTGTAATTTAGTATGTATTGTTTTATTTCATACTATTGTAGCCTGTGCTGTTTCTTGGGCCTCATCATTTTAGTATTAAGTAACTGTATCATGGATATCTACAACAACATCCCAAGTTAACTGAAGGTGTTGAAATCCTCCTCATGTAGACCTCATTTATTGCTTAATGGTTTAGAAACTGTGCTGCAAAGAGAAGACTGAGCTGGAATACTGCAAACAGAGGACACCAAGTGCTCTGACTGTGTAGCTATCACATACAAGGTGGTGGTAACTGCCAGGATGCACTCAAGCATTCTGTTCTCACTGACTGGATGAGGTGCCTGTCCCTCCATAGGAAAATTTCATTTTGGAATGTAGAAAGTATTTGCTATGTCATCTCTTGAACTACAGGTAGCCTTTTACATCTTTTGAAGCCTTGATGAATTTGAAATACTATAATACTTACAAAAGCCTCACATTTTTAAGACAAGGGGAGACTCGTATTTGCTTTACAAGTAGTAGATATTTGAGGAGAAGTAGGCCAAACAGCTGCCTAGGTGTATGTCAAGAGACACTGTTATTACAAAATGTAAAATTATGTATTGCTGAGTTTAGTGGATCTCATTTTGAAAGGTAAACTTCAACTTTCATGAGAGTGGCACCTTAAATTGATTTCTCAGCTTTTCCAATGAGACTTAGTTCTTCAGAGTGCTAATTCTGAGTTACAGCTTCCATTTGACAGCCTACACTATGGATTAAGTGCAAGATCATGCAAATATGAGACACAAATCACACACACAAAAAAGAAGTTAGCCTTTAACATGCATGGCTGACATCTCATGAGAAATTTCTCAAAAATTGCTTATAGTATAGATTGTCACCAAGATTGAAGTGCATGGTAGCAAATCCCTCTGATGCAAATAGTCATTTTTACCTCAGTGCAGTGATTGCCAGCATCTTGGTAGAAAAAGTTCAGAAAAAACTTCTTTTCTAAAATAAGCAGTCTATTAGAACAACTCCCTGTAATTTTCAGAATGGAATTTGGAGTTGTAACTTTCTCTTACTGGTGGTCTTTGATGCTGAGTCTCTGAAGGGGATTTTGTATTTTATTTCCAAGCAATGTTGTGGGATGTGAAGGAGAATAAGAAACTTGAATAAATGGAAAGAATTAGTATGTTGAGTGCAGTGCAGCTTTGCTTAAATGAATGGTTCTGTAGTAATATTTTAATACAGAATCAGATTTGGATAACCAGATGTTTAGCCAGTGTAAGTCACTGAAGCCAGTAGCACATTGTCAGTTTATACATAATTTATATATGTTTAGGTATATGTGAAATAAATACAGGAATCAGGTTTGTATTTCATACTTCAATCAGAGCAATCAGTTTCCTTACAAATTAGAATTCCTTTGCTTTTCTGAATTCATTACAAAGAAAATGAGGTAAAACTTTCGAGGTCTGTGATATGCAGATGATTAGATTAGAGTATTGTTGGATAATCCTTGAGTCTAAGCTCCATAAATCCAGAACACCATTTCTGAATTCTAAACAATGCAAATCTAAACATACCTATGTTTTTATCTTAAAAAAACCCCCAAATCTACCATGCTTATTATCATATTTATTATCATATTTATTACTGTAGTTCAAAAGTGTAGGTCAAAGGGAAGTGACAGTGGTGAGTTTCCCAGCTGTGAGTGACCCCAGATTTGAGGTTGAAAAATGTGACATTTCCCTTGCATTTGCTACAGAAGTAAAGGTAAGTGTCTTGCAAAAACAAAGCAGTATGTATTCCTATTTCAACTTCAAGCTTGAAGTTATGTTGCAGAAATTATTTAGGGCTTGTTTGAGTGCCTTTCTTTTTTCTTTAGAAAATATTACAGTCAGCTTTAAAGTCCTACTTATTGTGATAGTAGATCTTCATTTTACATAACACTTCCAGTAAATGACAAAAATTAATTGTGAGGAAAGCTGGTACACTTTATCTTTGTTCTTTTCAACGCTTGTCAGTTGTCTGACTTGATGTGTGTGAAAGCTTAGGCTTGATGTGTTGTGCAAAAAATGAAGAAAGGCAGAAAAAAGGTCTCCTCAGTTGTATTACCTTTCGGCCAATTATTGACATGCTTCATTCAAAGAAATGATTGTTCTCACAGATTATGATGAACTTTCTCCTTTTGACATACACATTAACAGTGGTGTTTCCCTGGCACTCACAAATGGTTGTTTCTAATCTCATAGGTGTACTTTAAAAAATTTACAAATGTATATACACCCAATGCTTTATTTATAGATTGACACCCACTGTTGGGCTTTTTGATTGGGATTATACATCTTCACAACTACAATTATAATTTAGACAGTTTAAGTGATGTCAGTAAGTTTCATTAATTTCTCATGTATAGGGTTAAAATAGGCATGAGGCCTGAGAGAACTTACACTGTATGCTTTAAAGATGAAAAGATTAGCAGTTGTATTTATGTATCAAAGAACTGCTGGTATGTTCCTGCTCACCAACAGGTTCTGCAGCTAATCTGTGAAAGAATTGGAATTTCCTGAACAGTTGTGAAGTCACGTGCGTGCCTATCATCAGTAAAACCCTCCTCATCCTCTTCTAATAAATGTGGTATGAGCAAAAAGGCAGGCTTTATGTTGAAATTAATCTACACCTAATGCAATATGCAGTACCTATTATTTGCCCACATAATGTAGATTTGAAAGCCACTGGAAATGTCGATAGTCTTTGCTATGTCCAAAGTCTGGTTCTTAGCAATCACCAAATTGGTTGTAATAATGTAGAAGCTGTGTGGCCCCGTAATTTAATAAAATATATGTTATCTCTAAATCCTGGATCTCAGAAGTAAAAATCCTTTCTCCTTCCTATTTCCTGTACACTTACTGATCAAGGTAACACTTTCAATTATGTAGTTTTACTGGTAATATCAAGTCTCTCAATATTGCAAATGACCTTCTCCCGCTAATCCTGGGCTCAGCTTGTGTTAGTTCAATGTCATATCATGAGCTGTGATGACCTGGTCTTGTCTGTTATTCCTGTGGCAGAAAGTATGGCCTTGAAAGGACACAAGGAAAATGTTGATGCCTTCTAGGGAAGCTTGTGTTGGCTGCTGCATACAAATGAGGGAAGGACAGTCCCTGTTTTAAAAAAACACTGGTAGATAAGGAGTATTCCAGGAGAGGTAATAGCTCATGGAGTACTCTTTTACTCTGGTCCTTTTCACCAAAATAAGTAAATTTAAAAAACTTTTGCAATTGTATTCTACATACAAAAGAATCCTAACACATGACTTCAGGCATGAAGAAGTGTGGATTTTCTATTTCCATGTTGGGCTGGCATCATTCTACATCCAGAAATATCAGAAAGCTTCCATTAAAATAGGGAAGTATCGTGGTTTAACCCCAGCTGGCAAATGAGCACCACACAGCTGGTCACTCATTTCCTCCCCTCTCCCAGTGGGATGGGGGAGAGAATTGGAAGAGAAAAAGTGAGAAAACTCATGGGTTGAGATAAAGACAGTTTGATGATGATGATGATGATGATTATAATAATAATAATAATATACAAAGCAAGTGATGCATGATGCAGTTGCTCACTACCTGCCGACCAAAGCCCAGACCGTCCCCAAGCAGCACTCTCCTGGGCCAGCTTTCCCCCAGTTTATATACTGAGCATGATGTCATATGGTATGGAATATCCCTTTGGCCAGTTTGGGTCAGCTGTCCTGGCTGTGGCCCCTTTCAGCTTCTTGGGCACCTCCAGCCTTCTCATTCAGTAGAGCATGAGAAGCTGAAAAGTCCTTGACTTAGTGTAAGACCAACAACTAAAATATCAGTGTGCTATCAACATTATTCTCATACTAAATCCAAGGCACAGCACTACGCCAGCTACTAGGAAGAAAATTAACTCTATTCCAGCTGAAACCAGGACAGGAAATTCTGTTAAATTTCTGAATCTATAACCTCTTTAAGCTTTAATTGACAATTACATCAAATACCCACAATGAAGGTAAGGTGTTTTGACTCTGATCATTCTGTAACTCATGAGAAATCTTTGCCAAACTAAAGTAATGAGAATGATAACTTTGCACAGGTTCAGCCAAAATCTGCAGTCTCATCTTTGCAGAGATTAGGTTTCCCACACTGGTTTAAGTGAATATTTCAGTGAGGTTGGGTGGCCTTTTAGGAGTGGGATTTACAGCATAGAATGTCAGAAGAGATTGAACCCTGGAAGGGGAAAGGATGGCAGCTCCTGTAAGGTGGAGATACCACATAGTACATGGAATATAGATGTTTTGTGGCTAATATACATACGTCATAGGTTACTTGTCTAGAATGACATATTTAGATCTGCTGGCACGAGGAGCTGAAGAACTGCAAATTGATTCTTTCCTTTTGATAGATCGGAATGTTTCTGAAACTAGTTAAATGAAAGCTCTCCACTCCATTTTTATTTTATTTTTTTTTTTTTTAAACTCCCTGTGCCTGCTCTTGGTAATGCTTGTAAGAAGGACTATCCTGCTGTTTCATGTTTATTGAATGAAAGAAAATTCAGGGAAAAGGACACAGCAGGACAGTGGTGCTGAGGGAAATGGCATGTTGGGTTTGAAAAATATACATTATACTATAATGAATATGCAGGAATACCTTTAAAAGAACCTAGACCATAGTAAAAAACCATGAACTTCTGAAAGCAGAATAGGTCTTAAAAGGAAAATCAGCAGAAGGGCATAAGGAACTCTCCCTGTGCGTGCATAACTCAAATCCAGCTGAAGCCGTTCTTTGTTAAGGAGCTCTCTTAATACAGAAGTGCCTTAATTTTGAAAGACGTGAGTCTGTTCCTATTCATACCCATGAATATGCAGAGAAATGAAATCCAATTCTAGTATGTGCTTGGGGTTATCAGTGTTTGAAAGCTCTCTCACGGTGTTCATGGGGGTGAAATGGAACACCCTCAAGCAGAAATTCTAGGGATAAATGAGCTTCTTTTGTTAGTGAGAAGGCAGAAACATCTGCAACAGAGATTCTGATTTGTGTAGGCTACTGGAGAGTGAAAGCTGGTGAGACCTGGGTTGGGATTCATCTCATCTAGTCCAAAACATCTCCATCTAAGGCAGCAGAAGTAGAGTAATGATACGTTTCCTTTGTAGTCCACTAGGCATGCTTTAGCTCATAGTTCTCTCAACTTTTTTTTGTGTTTTGTTTCAGGATGCAGGCTTCACTTTATGGAATTAATTTAGGATGAAGTAAGGCACATTCTAGAAGTGTCTGTGTTGTACAAGTTTAATGAAGGAAAATTCTTGTGGTGAGGCAAATAGACTGATCAAAATGTTGAAGTCCATGTAGGTTTTCTCCCAGGAGAATTTGCTGCTATTGATGCTATATGTAAGACCTTTCTTTGAGGGGTGGAAGGATGACGTAAAAGATAGCTCTTCTAGAAGATAGTCAACCCTGTTAATAAAGCTAAATCACTTAATCTGTGAGCAGCTATCTCTTCATGGCACTAAATAAGCAGACTGCTTGGAGCCAGATCAGCAAAGAGCTATCATATTATTTGCCGATTTACCATCTTACTAGTAGGTGATGAATGCATCTAGCAAGGTGTTACGATTAAGATACTGTTGCCTGGGAAGAAAGTAGGACAGGCTTCTGCTAAAGGTATTGTAAGGCAGGATATTATGTTCTTTATTGCAGCATCTCCCTGATTTTTTGGCTGTTTTAATACTGTTTTAACTACTAACAATTTTCACGTTTTCATGAAATCTAGCAGTTTCTATGGACAGGATTATTCAGCAACTTGGGGGTGGCATTTATTTTTCCCAGGTTTTCAGGATCGTGGGATCTTTTCTGTATATTTTTAATTAAGAATGGCCCTAGTCTGGCCCTTGATGCTGTGATTGATCAGTTGGGAGAAAGATGAAAGAAGAGTATCTCTAAGAATAAAATTAGACTGACTTGTCTGTGTGATGTCCTGAATCCTGTTAATCTAGTTAATTACAGGGCATTTTAGATTTTTGTCTCATTAGACTTCACACATTTGTGACACAGTATGTCTAAGTCTAACTTTTGCATTAACTTGAAGTGAATAGGTGTCAAACTCATTACATTCTCTGGACTCTTCTTGTAAGATAAGTTTAGTTAAAGACCTGAAACCTTTCCCCTATCATCACAACTTAATTCAAAGAACAAATCAGTAGTAGTAGGTAATTACTTTGCATTTTATTTTGCATTCATTATCATAGGAAATTATTTCATGTGCATGTAGTGAAGTAGAGAAAGATAGTGACCTCAACTGTAGTAAGCATTCTTCATTCCCAGTACTACCTGTGTTCTCTATTTCAGTGGTGCACCTACCAGATCTCCCTGTAGAGCAAAACATGCAAAAATCCTCTTTCTGTATTTGAGGAATATGAGTGATTCTGAGGGTCCTTAGTGCTATGCTTTCTTAATGTTTACAGTTTTTAATCTGAATCCTTGGATTATAAGGTGAAGGGTTTTAATATAGTCTCCTCTTTTCGCATTATATTCATTGTACTTGAAATGCTGGCATGTGGTTATTATTGCAGTTAAGAATGGGTTAGAACTGAACCTGCAGTTTCCTTTTGAAGGTCTAATGCATTGTAGAGACTATGAATTAAAGAGATGTGCCCAGTTGATTTAAAGTATTAACAGGAAACTATCAGTCCTCAGGGGCTGGAGGTATTTCTAAGCAGAAGCTTGACAAGACTAGATTAGAGATAATTGTCTTATTCTCACAAAGTTCAGTGAGAAAGTTTCTTAGCTGATAGTTTGCCATTGGACAGCAATTTCATATTAACTTGAAGATATATTAGCAAATGTAGGGATAGAGATCTGGAACTTCCTTCACACTACATGTGATAAATGGATGTATTCCTCAGAGCCATCAAGAAGGTCACATTCTAATTATACTAAATTAGCGAAGGGAGAAAATAAGCATGTAAGTCACCAATTACTTAGTTAAATTAAAGAGAAGCTACTGGTATATAGAAAAAATAGAGAAACCAGAGATATTTTCATTTATTACACTGACTTCAATAAATGGTCAATTAATCTCAGGAATGATAAAATCACTAAAGTGGAACATACAAGAGGTCTTGCTCAGTGAAGTGTATTTCATTTTAACTCAGTTCAAATATGGGCTACTTTGTGACTGATAACCCTGTCAGTCTGCGATTAGGGACAGATATATCATTGCATACTTATAACAAGATATCTAGCTCAGTCTTAGGAAAAACAAACATTATAGATTAGGGCTGACCAAAATGCTGCTGAAGAAAAAAAGACAAAACCCCAACAACCGCCAAACCTGTCAGCACCTTGAACATTTTTTTTGCTTTTCTGGCAATCTTAAAGTGTGAGGGTAACCAATTTACTGCCAATACTGAACCCCTGAGAAGTGGTTTTTCTCTTGACTTGCACTCTGATGAATTTATATAGTAGTATGAAAGAGTTTGAAATCCTCCCACCTCACTCATATCTATAAAGGTAAATTCAGACTTCTGGGCCATCAATGTCAAATATCTTTCAAGGAACGTGAGTGAAAATTGATAACACTGAAAATTGATAGAAAAATTCAGTGTTGAAATATCACAAATATCCAGCTTTCTGTCATTAAAGAGACAAGTATTACTTAGGTTCTGATATGGATATTGAACTAGATTGGACTGATTCCTTTCTGGTTCAAAGGCTTCATATAATAGTTATTTTAGTTTCAAGCAGTTCCTCTCCTCAAACTAATTAGTTGACTGAATTACTAACCAGGAGGTTATTTATAAGCAAAATATTTTGTGCCTATTATATATAAAAATACCCAGTATCTGCATAATCTGAAAAGTCATGCCTTTAATTTTTTGTGTACAATTATGAGTTTTGCCTCTAGAGTCAGTTAAAAATACCAGCTATTGTATAATATATATGGCCATGTGATTTGTCATGTGAGAAACAGCAGGGGAAGCTTACATCTGGCCTAACAGATGGTCTGTCAAGGAATAATAGAAAAATATGTATTTAGAAGAATCCCAGTTCTCTCATATTCCATGTGTCCAGTGTGCATTGTCAATTTTTTTGAGAAAAGTTAATGTTGCCTTCAGAGCAAGCAAGCAGTCATGCCATTACAGCAAAGGGTATTTAACAGCTCTATGTGCAGTAAAAGTTTAGAGAGAGGAAATAATCTGATAGCAGGGGCATTAACTTCAGTCTTGAAAGACTTTGGGTTCAGTTACCTGTTTCACAACTGTAAGCAAATAATTTTGGTACTGTAGTTCATAGGTTCAAAAGTACAACTTCAGCTCCTCAGTACCTCTCAGCTGCTATAGGTACCAAAACTTCTATCTATAAAATTGCACAGGCATCTGGGTATCTGCTCCCGGCAGAGCCATGCCCATTAAATCCCATCCAGTCCCAGAGCCAAGGTATTTCTCCCTTTCTTATGCCAACCGTTTCAAACCGCTTAGCAAAATGGTTCAATCTTGATTTGAACTATTCTTCAAAACACTTCTTAGATATTTATTGGGATAGGAATGAAATTTGGGTCAGAGAAGTGCCCTAATCACTGATCTATACAGTCATTCTACTACTCTTACTGATAAAGTTACTTGGTACAAAAAGCATAGCAAATTCAGCTGTAAGGCTGGAGAAACCCATATTGTAGGCTGGTGACCTTATTAAATACAGATGAAAATGAAGTGGTGCAGTAGTCATCATCGCATCATGTACGTCTTCATCTGACTAGCCTTTCTGTATTTCACTTCCATTTACTGAAGCGAGGACATGGCTCAAACCTCATTCATTGCAGCAGAGATGCTGCCACTGACTACAGTGGGCTTTTATTAAGAGCCTTGATTCCCTCACTCAAGCTAAAGTCCTCGTGCATTATACAGGAGTTTTGCCTACATAGAATTACTGGATGAGCCTTTTATTCTTCTCCTGTCAAATACTGCCTGCAAGGTGCCTTGTGGCTTATGGTGGCTTTCACAGCTTCACCTGCTAAAAATGCCCCAAAGAAAGAGAATATTAATGGGATCAAAAGCCTGCCCTTCCACAGGACAAGAAAAGAAAAGGACTAGGTTGGCTTTAACTATATGGGCTCAATTTTAGGGCCAGTGCTCTTTAATGTTTTTTATAAATGATCTGGTTGCAGGAATCAAACGTACATTAAGTTTGCTGACGATACTAAACTAGGACATAGAGCTCTTTGTCATACGGTTTAGTTTTAGGTAGTCCTGCGAGGAGCAGGGATTTGGCCTCGATGACCCTTATGGGTCCCTTCCAACTTGAGATACTCTATCATTCTATGCTTCTACCCTTTAGCTGGGGAAAAAAAAGCCCAAAACACCTCCTTTTGTCATATGGTGTTTAGAAGTGGGGCTATGTTAAATTCAGAATCTAAAGGAAGAAGTGTTTTGATATGAAAAACTCTCTCCCATCACACAGCAGAACTGTAAAGAAAACCGGACAATCCATACCGTTTGAAAATAAGAGAGTAAATAATTGTTTTGAATTTGCCGTACATGCAGCTAGACTTTGGGAATGGTGACGCTCTAGATCCAACCCCTGTAAAGAGTTGCTATGTTTTAAGTATGACAACAATGATTTTTGGTAAAATTAAAGAAGGGAGTGTTGAAATCAGGTATGAAACTAATGACCCAACACTTGCCCCTTGGTATTCAAAGTAGAAGCTGACTGGCTCTCTTCAATATAAACACTGAGCAGCATAGCATGGCAGCAAATCCAACAAAACCACATCTCAACTCAAACACTATAATGTGATCACAATTCTTATCCCAGGGAAAGGGTGAGAAAAAGAATGAACTGCATTTTAGGGGGAGCATTACTGCTGCTTAAATGTCTCCCTAGATGGTATTTAGATGCTATAGTGACAGTAGAAGTATAAAACCCATTTGAAACAGAATAATCACAGAATCAAGACCAAGAAGACCTGGCTTTTTTGGACAGCAGCACGGGACAAAGTCTGATGCTGTTTCATTGCAGTTGTAGGAAAGCACTGCTGAGAATAAGGGTGTTTGGTTAAATTAGTTTAGTCCCTTGCTCATTTACTTTGCATAAATAAAAAAGCCCCTTTGCTTAAGTGCTTTTTCATCATTCTCTTAGCTAGAATGCAGAAGAGCATTTACTGTGTTTGACTCTATTGCTTGCTAATTTGGCTAGATGTAGATACATTTTCAGCGAACTTTTTGTATAAGATTTCAGGGCAACATTATTACTGTTAGTAGTTATATGTTTAAGCTTATGATACACACCATTTGCTTTCAAAAGATGTGTATGATTTGAGGAAAAAGGAATTCTTTATCTTTTATCTTAATATTGTTGATATTTATAATTTATGTTAATCTACCCTGAAAAACAATGACCTATTAGGTAATTTACATGTCTGTTTTCCTTTAAGTTCTGGGAATCTGTGGGAAATCATCAATACTGAAAACTAAGAACTCAGCCATCTTAAAAAGAGCATAATCTTTTTAATTAGACTGCTTTGCACATGTTTAGTTTTATTATGTATGGTGAAATGAACGGAGATTGTTAACTAGGCTGTCAAGATAGATGTTATGTGGTTAACTGTGTTACAGAGCAATAATATCAAATTATATGTGTCTTGTAATTTTCTAATGGTTTTGCCCTGTAAAGTTTACTACCCTATTAAATCCGTAGGTTACCCTTTGTTAGGAGGCTTTCATGAGATTTCCTAAGTAGATGGCTGGTATAAGAATTCTTCATATAAAACAATACATCTCAGAAATTCATGATTATTATTTAGTTTATAGGGGGAGGGAATCATGAGACATTTTTATTATTTCCAAATTCAAATTAATAGACATATCCTCCTAAATTATGTTTTTCAATTTCAAAGACAAAATCAATATACTTAAAAAAATTTGAAATATATTTTATGCATTGCAAAGCAGCTCAGCTTTTTACTCTTCACTTTTAAACAACCTGGCAATAACTCATGCTGTGTAGATAGATAGTGATTTACTTTAAACAATAATAATGGAAATGCATACACCAGGAAAATGCAATTATTTATACAAAAAAAAAAAAGCTTCATAAGGATTATGATGTTTTTTAGCTTCATTTTCTATGGAAACAAAGTGTATGTGATCATACTGTCTCCATGCCTGTCCTTCTGCCTCTGCTTCCTTACTAATGGCTAATTTCAAGCAAATTGGATAGCGTGGTTCAAAGACACTAAATTCCTACAAATTTTGGTGGTCAGAGAGAAAACCTCTCTGAGATACTCTAACATTGAGATAAAGAATGGAGCAGGATATTAAATCTATTGGACATCAGAAAGAGATGTTACAAATCCCACACTGGGACTTGTAAAGCTTCAGTGGGACTTCATTCTTTTATCATGTGCCAACAAATCTACTCCTTCATCAAAGTTTGTCTCCAACATAGATTCTTTGTTGTATAATCAGTTCATGCCTCAGATTTTGGTACTTCCCTTGAAAAGCCAGTTGATCGTGAGACACAGCTGCATTGCAGACCAGAACTTGGGAAGTCTAGAGCTTGCAGGAAGCATTTTTCTCTTGTACAATGCTATGGTATAAAGAAGTATGGCCTCATTGCACTGACTGTTTTGTGGGTAGATCTTCAACCTGCAGTGAGCTGGTCTAGGTTCTTCTTGACACCTGTAGTGGTTGTCCTTTGTATTAACTGTGCCTCCTGCTTGGGCTCTTTGAAAGTCAGGGCTGTATCTAGCTATATATCCAGCTATGGCTGTTTCCCTGATAAAGAACAGAATGACACTAGGCAGGGCACTGCATTCGTGCCTTTCCCCTCATTAAAATATTTGAAGGCAAGATTCAGGGGTTTCTAGCTCTAATCCTGGGCTTGCCATGTACTACAATAGTGTGGCAGGAGAATGGGGCTTTTGGACTGTACTGAACAAGGCCCAGCGATTTTAGTAGAAGTAGTCACAGCTGATAGCAGAGGCACTAGGCTTTCAGTTTAAGCCCAGGTTTCTGAAGATAATTAGGCAAGCAGTTTCCATTCTTTTCAATGAAATTTTGGTATCTAACTACTTTTGAAAGTATACGTCTTGATTTATTCAAGGGGTCATCCTGACCTCCTTTCCTCTTGTGATTTATGTTATGTTCTATTTATGATATTTGATATCATTTAAACAATAAAGACTTTCTTCCTACCATCAGAAACACCAGAATCCTGGATACTTATCATACATAATGTTGCATCAAATGAAATGTTGTAATCCTTTATCAGGTAAAGAAAAGAACTCGTTTTAGCTGTTTACTCAGAAAGTGAAAGGCATCACCATCATAATTTTAATCGTGATTGGTATTTATGTTGTGGGAGTGCCTGGAGGCCTCAGTCAGTGTCAGTGTGCCATTATGCTCTGTGAAGAGCACAGCAAAGACACAGTCCTTATTCCAGAGAGCTGGTGGTTTGAGAAACTGTAGAATACCAGGACATTTTTATGCATGTTTATGTCTAAATTAATTTTACCCAGATTTAAACACTGAAAAACCTGAATGTTTCTTTTTCCACTTTACGGATTGTATCATCCATTGTTATTTCAGCAGGGTATAGAACATTGGCATTATTGAGATAAAGAATGAAATTATTGAAAGTTCTTTTGCAATCAATAATTTTATTTTGTCAAAACATGACAGATAATGCTCTTTTTTCCTTTTTCTTTCTGATGGCTGGGTGTGATGTATAAACTTATTATAATTCATAGGTGGACAGAGGAGAAGAAATTATCAAAATAATGTGTTTGTGACTGGAGAGCTTAAAAAGAGTAGCCATAAACCAAGCTGTTAATCCACTTTACAAGAAACACATGCATGTCTCATTCTGTGAGGAAAGATACTTTTATTGCACTCACAGAAGTAATAAATCATGGTGAAAATCTGTTATGAAAATACAGCCCTGCACAGTGGCAAAAAAAAATCCTCTTTACATACGAAGGCTGAGAAGAAATTATGTTGGAATTATACAGAGCTTTTCTTGGGTGCTGAGGAAGAATGGGAGGAAGTGGGAGATCAGCTCATATTTAAGATATGTCTCTGG
>NW_009258947.1:3991207-4007811 GCF_000687185.1 Egretta garzetta
GCCTTGGTTAGCCCATACTCCTTTTCTCATCCCTAGTTCACCCTGCAGTTCACTCAGCGCTGTGAGTTGTGCAGCTCTTGTTGAAGATGTTCTGGGAGAGTGTCTCAGCTTGTGGCTCTTCTTCGTGGGTTCATTTTCTATTGACAGGAGGTGGAGAGGAAAAAAGGGGTGTGGAAGGGCAGGATGTAAAGAACAGAGAACTTCGAAGCTGCTTCAGGGCAATTTCTTGTACATGAGATCTGTGGTGTCTTGATGACCTCGCTTGCACATTCTAGAATTGGGCAGGGAAGAAGTCAATACTGTCCATGCAGAAAGCTTAGGAAAATAAATATTTTAGGCTGGCCAAAGGGAAAAGGGGATCACTGTAACCACTGATCAAGTGATATATGTACCTGCTCCAGCTGTATCTGTACCGGTAACTCCAACAGTGTAAGAGAATGTACTTGGACATATGAGTTTGATCAGCCGGTAGAGAAGTCACTCACCATTGTTTCAGACTGTGCCAACCAGTACCCATCCCTGCCTCAAGTTGCACCAGGGCAGGTTTAGGTTAGACATTAGGAAGACATTTGTCACTGAAAGGGTTGTTAAGCATTGGAACAGGTTGCCCAGGGAAGTGGCTGAGTCCCCATTCCTGAAGGTATTTAAAAGATGGGCAGACGAGGTGCTTAGGGCCATGGTTTAGTGGTGGGATGGCAAGGTTAGGTTAAAGGTTGGACTTGATGGTCTTAAAGGTTTTTTCCAACCTAAACAATTCTGTGACTCTAATCTGGGAATTGGCACAGATGCAGAACCATTCCCATTTGTCAGTTTGCATTGAAATTTTCTGGCATGGAGATCAAGAAGGCCCAACTGCAGAACGGGTTAAACTGGCTGGAAGCAGGGATGCCAAAGATGGAAGGACTTGTCTGTAAAGGAGTGAAATTTTGCCTGGTGATAAGAAATTGCCACAGCTTTGTCTTGTGGCAATCCTGGAGTGCAAGTGCTCAAGGGCCACCTTTGGGCAGCAGGCTGGTGCTCGGGGATGAATTCAGCAGGTGGCTGAGGCACCTGACACTGACGCTCACAGGATTCTAGAGTAAGTGTGTATATGAGGATGTGCAGTGCATTGTTCTTTTTTATTTTTTTAAAAAAATACATAATTGAGCACAAAAATGAGTTTAATTCACCTCGGGGGGTACAATAAATCCCCCAACAGTACGCATCTACCTTATTTTAGAGGCTGTGAATCACTGCCACTAATTAGGTCAGACCATTCATTGTCCCAAGCCAAGGTATGATCCCAGGTGTGCTTAATTTTCCAGTGTAGATATAGCTTGTGTGTCCAGCTTTGTAGGTCTACTTCTTATCTCTTTACCTCAAAATGCAGCAGTTTTGTACTTTCAGCTCTGGAGGCTCATGATTCAGACCTTTGGGTTGGAAAAGTCTGCTTGCCCCATAAGCACAAGTTTCTTCTACTGAACCTTTTACCAGGAAAGTGTCTCTGTTAGTGCCCCCACTCTAAATTCCCAAGCCATTCTGTGGCTGTCATGCATGTTAATGAACAGAGATCGTGCCTCTCTTTTTCTCTTCTTCACTGACCAAAGATGGCCACACACAGTGTCCCTGTGCATATAAACCCACACGTTTAAGGCTTAAGTTTCTATGTTTTATTTTTCATATTTACACACAAATATTTTTACAGCCAGTATATTTTCCTAAAGTGAGTCTTAGTTCTTGATAGAACTAAACGAAGTAATGTAGTAAAAGAGAAGAAATGTGTATGAATAGAGAGTGAATAAAGGGAATAGTTTTATTTGATAATTCCATGCTGTGTAACCTCTTTCAGGGAAAAGATCTAGGTTCATCTCTGGTTTCTGCTGCCTTTCTGTTGTGTCATTCAGATTCACAACAGAAGACTTACCAAGTAGCTTGTGTAGTTACATATGAGCTAACTCAATGTCCATGTGACACTAAGAATGCCAAAGTTACAGCTATTTAGGACAATTCTACCCTTAGATAGGCTCTCTGCCTCCTTGTAAAGCACAATAATGGTCAAAGTGGTCACTTACGTATGTGTCTTTCATGTAAGAATTGCTGACAGTTCAAGCTGCCAGGTTGGTGCTTTCCTGCCTGATCAAGCAAGAGCTTCCTTGAACCTACTGTGGTTCTCTCTCTGACAAGAGTGGAAAGAAAACAGTTTTTTCCTCCTGGCAAATGGACCATGGAGAGGGAGAATTTCTGTTTCTGTCCCTTGCTATCTGACCAGTGTATTTGACTAGAGGCACAAGAGAATAAATTCTCTAATGAGAAGGAATATAAGTTATTCTCCATACAGGTGATTCTAGTCTGTACTTGGATGGTTCCTGTCGATACTGCTCACTCTTGTTGCAGCTCTTGACAGTCAAAGGTGACCCAAGTTGTTTTCCCCACCTTTTAGTAGGGGTTGCTGTTGTTATTGCAGTGGCTGAGGAATAAGCAATGTGTGGTTCCCAGCACTGTAGTCCACAGATACCATCTTTCCGTTTGCATTCTGAACTAGCAGTTACAAGGTCTGATTCTCGATCTCTGTTTCATTTAGCTGCATAGCTGGATAGTAGCTGAAAAGTTAAGTTGGGCCTAGCAACCTCTGGCTGAAGCTAAACCTGCCAAGCATCATAGGCTGGCAGCCTCAGTTTGTTCTGTGGCCTCTGCCTGGTGTGAGGCAGTATGTCCCCATCCTTCAGGGAAGATCCCCAAACTACATTTAGTTCTTACCGTCATAGAAGTGGATAGGAACCCCACATCAGAAAATGTTAATTTATAGAGAAGGAAACCTGGAGTAAAAATTTCACTAAATTTTGACTTTAAACTGATATTTAAAAATGAAATAACAATTTACATCCTGTCTTGAAAATTTCTGATTCTCTTTCAGGTCTTTGGTTTAAAGAACTTGGGTGATATTTATCATATATGTGTTGATTTTTGTGTTGATTTAAATAAAAACCTGAAAATTCTTCAGAATTAAAAAAAATTACTTCTAAATACTTTAAAAAATACTAAATGCTGGCTCGGAGCAGAAAGCTCTATTTTTCTCATGGCAGAAAGCTCTATTTCCTCCCAAAGAGTAATTATAGCCAAATAATTTTGTTGTGACCTGAATGACCACTGATGAATTTATTTGGTGTAAATGGGGCATTTTTCATGACACCTGTATCATAAAAAATTATAGTCTTATTTGAAGGCATTATTTTTAGGCTTATTTTAGAAGTAGCATACAGTCAAATTACGAAAGCAATTTGTACCTCTTGCACTTAGTCATAATCATTTTGTATAAACATTGTATCTCAAACTGCCATAACCAGAGCCTCTTACATTTTTTCAATTAGTAATTTTCCTTTTTTATCTCAAATATCTAAAGTTATGCACGGAGAAACATTCATAACATGTGAAAAGAAGCAATCTATTTTCTGCACATCAATATATACAATATTTATGTTATTCAGTGGTGATCTCCCTCCCTCTGTGTGTGAAATAACATTTCTCAGTCATGGTCCTAAGGGTGTAAATCAAAACAGAGTCAGCCTAAAAAGGGCACTTTTCATCCTCAAATACATAAAATATGCATATGAAATTAAAAAGCTTGGAATTCATGAATTATTGTAGCCTGGGGTTAGTAATAATTTATATCTTATGAAATTACTCTGGTAGTTATTCATGGCAGTACTCAACACTAAAGCATACATACCACAGTACCATTGCAATACACAGAATACATCACATTTTACTTAAAAAGGAAAAATAACATATTTTTTTACCTGATGTAAATCAATCCAGCTGTCTGGATTCCCCCAACTAACAATCAACCCCAAGTTTTCAGTCAGTGTCTAGGATGCATTTGAAATATAGTACCTAATAGCAAAATCTAGATGTGTAGGGGAAGCTTGTAGTGCACGATGGGCTCTTTGATTCCTTATGCATACGAGGTTTCAAATCAGTCGTCTCTTTGCACTGGCTTACCACTGCACTGTTTCCTGCGTCTGGCTTCTGCAGATATATCATCTATTTTATTCAGGAAGCAGAATTCAGGCAGGAAAGTGAAGGTGCTATGGAAGATTTGAATTTTCTCTCTTTTTATGTCTGGTAATTTAGCTACATAAATCCATTAGGAAATTTGCACTGTCAGCTGCAGCTGAAGGAGGTTTACGCAGTGAAGCTTGGTAGAGGTATAGGGGAGAGGGTAAACATGATTCTGCAGTCACAGCCTGGGATGGTCGGCAGTCAAAGCCATGGCAATCAGTCTTGTAGGATTACTGTCATGACACAGTGATGATCCTGGAGGCTGCTGGAAAAGTATTGCACTGAACCTTGTACACCAGAAGCCTTGTACATTAAATCCTCCTGCAGCTGAAATGTTTGGAAAATGAGAAAACATTTGTGAAATTGTGAAGGATGTATGTACTGTTCTGGAGGATATTTTAAATTCATAATTATTTTCTTAGATCTTTTTGGAAATCTTTAAGTTAATGCCTGTTACATTATCAGCATTATGACTTAGCTTGTCTTGTAATAACACTAACAACTTGGAGTCAAAAGCCATAAAAATTCAGGGAAAGACATACAGACCTTATCACACGATACCACCTAATCCCACATTCTTAGGTGCCTCAGTTAAATAAGGGGCAGAAATGCCATGTCTGTGGAGACACAAAGAGCCATGCAGACCTTAAGTCATTTAAACCATTTTCTGGAGGTCTCAATCTTATTTCTAAAGACTGTAGAGAGACCTTTCATAACTGGGTTACCATGTTATGCATCTCATTTATCCACCTGATACTAGGATAGAAGAGCCTGATTTTTTGTTCATTTTTTAGAAACGCATCTCATTTATCCACCTGATACTAGGAGAGAAGATCTACCCAGAAGAGCCTGATTTTTTGTTCATTTTTTAGAAACTTGTTTGAAGCTCTTTTACATCATAAACTGTCATCTTATATTCTCAACTGGAATTATTGTGTTAGCCCCTGAGTCATAAGTGTATGCCAGGGCTGTTGTAACAGGCTTGAAGGTATAGAGCCATTATAATACAAGAGTAAGGAAAGTATCACCATTCTTTAAAGTACAGGTAATATTTAAACACATTTCAAAAAAACTGTATAAATTTCAACTATTTTATACAGTTTATTTTTCAGTTTACTGTATGGAGGGAAATGTATTGAAATGTATTGAGACTAGTTTGTAGAAAGATGTCTTTCAGCCTGCCTGTTTTGCCAGCTGAAGGGCCAGTTGTCCTGGATGAGTTTCATGGCGAAGAAAGTCTCATTGAAGGGAATATGTCCCTTTGAGTAGGCTGGCTTGACCCCACTGCTCCCTTTCTGCCAATACACTGCCAAGAAGTAGAGTGATAGAATTCTTTAGGTTCCTCCGCTACTCTTGTGTAGTTGGGATAAAATACAATGGGTTGATTAATTTTACAAAGCTTCTCTGTCTTTTTCCATGCCTTTTTGTGGGACAACTGTCAAAGTTAGTACTTCTTTGAGTTGGGGCTGGACTAGAGGGCTTTCGGAACTCCCTTACAACCCAAATAACTATATAACTTTCTGCTTTTTGAGACAGATTTCAAGAAACAGTGCATTTTTAATCTATGAGTGTGGTCATTGTTTGTGGTCATGTTAGCATGCTGACTTTCTGTCCTTGTTTCGGCTGGGATAGAGTTAATTTTCTTTGTAGTAGATGGCATAGTGCTGTGGTTTGGATTTTGGATGAGAATGTTGATAACACACTGATGCTTTAATTGTTGCTCTGCCAGGTGCACAAGAAGCTGGGAGTGGGCACAGACAGGACAGTTGACCAAAGGAATATCCCATACCATATGGCGTCATGCTCAGTTTATAAGCTGGTGGGGAGCTGGCTGAGGGTAGCGATTGCTGCTCGGGGAAGGGCTGGGCATCGGTCAGCAGGTGGTGAGCAATTGCATTGTGCAGCACTTGTTTTGTATATTATCTTAGCATTGTTATTATTATTATTATTATTATTATTAATAATAATAATAATAATAATAACAATAATCTATTTTCCTCTGCTGTCCTATTAAACTGTCTTTATCACAACCCACGGGTTTTACTTTTTTTTCCGATTCTGTCCCCCATCCCACTGAGGAGCGGGGCCATGAGCTGTGCAGTGTTCAGCTGCCCACCGGGTTAAACCACACCACTTCCTCTCTGCTGTTAATTAACACACATGGCTGATGCAGTCCCCCTCATATATTGTGACACAGCACAGACTGGGTTCATTTACACCAGCACCAAATGATTGAATTGCTAGTGTTAATATGAAGTTATGAATTGCCATGGTCATAGCATACATACAAGAACAGATGACAGGGCTGAGTTATGGCACTCCAAGTATTTGGTAACTCGCAAAATTTAATATAGATGCAGAATGATTCAGTGGTCTAGAACATGAGCTGAAATATAAATAATGTCACAAGTTACACTGGTTTTGAACAGAGGCTTGGAGACTGGTTTGTGAAGTTGTGTATATGATGTAGAGTTAATATGTATTATGTTTTTTATGCTATTTTAAAAAACTTATGTGCTCTTTTGGATTACCTTATCTTAAAGGTGATGTCATATTCTGAATATAGTAATATGAAATGTGTTTGGCTGACAACCTTTTCTTTCTAAAAAGAGTGCTACACTGAAAGAGTTTTGGTTTTTAATACATTCTAAAAGATTTTTACAGATATTTTTCAAAGCACTTTAAAGTGATTCTTAAAATCTGAATACAATAGTAATTTTGAATTACACTTCTACAATTTCCAAATAGAATTTTTTTGGTTACCGTTTGAAATTAAATTTTAAAAATTTAAAAAAATCGAGATTGTTGAAGAATGAAAATGCTTGTTACACAACTTGCCATAACAATTATTTTTCCAGAATGAATATTATTCCAAACATTTCCTGTGAAAGCATTTTTCTTGAAAAACTTCATAAACAGAGGAATTATCTAGCTTAATAAAGGCCACGAGAATTTTATTTTTATTTCATTATTACTGATATAGATCTTTACAGGTGTCATTCATCTATCTGAATCCATTACTCTGAGTTTTTAAGATGACCCAAAATTTTCTAGACATATATTTGGCCTAACCTGAGAAAAATGTCCCTGACACAGAACTGATATATCAAAAATATCCAAATATAACAAAAATATCTTTGATGCAGAACATTTCCAAATCATTCCAGACTCCTGGAAAGAGAGCTGAGAGCACTATCCCCCTTGCAGAAGTCATGTAGCACCTTGCAGGACTGAGCTTTTAATCAGGATTTCTGCGATGTTTGACTTAATGTTCCATGTCAGGATATACTACTAGTTATGCTCTTTGAACCTGAAATTAAATAAATAACCAGGGAAGAAACAAAGCTGTCACACGTGCATGAAAGAACACTCAGAAGAGGACAAGGCTCAATTATTCCCATTAGCAAATGAGGGTTGAAGAAGAATTGTTTTAAAACTATAAAAGAATTATGTAGGTTAAATATTACGTAAAACATTGACAGAAATTAACTGTAACAAGCAATTTAATGAGGAGGGGGGAGATGAGCAAGGTTAGGAATCTTCTTTTTGGAATATTTAGTTTAATTATCACTGACAGTATGGAGGAAATGAACATATTAATGACCAACTAAGGGTTTATTCTAGTCCAAATTATTCTAGAAATTCTCTTGTGACCATAGCAAGGGTGTATAAACTTCTCTCTGTCGAGCTCAAAATAAACTCAATGATGAGTAATCTTTTCATTTCTCAAGAAGCTTTCAAGGGCAGGAAAGGTATGAGCCAGAGGCTGTGTGCATTTTTCACCAGGATTTAACCTGGACTAACAGCCTGAGTCTCTGAAGAGCCGTAGTCTGCCTGCTAGTCCTCACAACTAAAGTAAATAATGTATAAATGACATTCCATTTGATCTTTTCCATGCTCTGTGACTATACATTACCACTAACAAATTTCATGTACCGTCTTAGATCCAGAGCTGTATTTTGTGTGACTTTTGATAGATAGCGCCCCATATTTTCTTCCACAGAATGTGCTGAATGTGCTTCCCCTCTGCCTTCCACCACAGGCTTCTTTCTCTGCTGCACATGTAACTCCTCCTGTTAACCAGGGAACTGACTAATAGTGTCTAAAAATAACCGCGTTGCTGCTCCTGTTCATTCACAATATATACCTTAGAAAGCTTCCTGTCTGTTAAAAACCAGAAGTCAACTCAAAAGCCTAAGCAGACCATATCTTTATGAAAACCCAATTAATGAGAAAACACCAGTCCTTTCTGGAGCTAAGGCTTAGGTTATGCATTAGAAAGACAGATTAGACCATTTTTGCAGCTTTTTTGAGCATAGCCACAGTTGGAAGAATACGAAGAAAAAAAATTATGGGACAGTATCAGTCTGAATCAGAGCCTCAAAACTGCATTTTTCATGCAGATTATGTGCAAGATTCTACTGTGTCCCACTGTGTAGATTTATTCATGGCTCACTGCCATTTATTACATGAGAGTTTGCAAATGCATGGCCTCCTACCTCTCCTTTTGCTGAGCAAGGAAACAAGGAAAGAATTAGCTGGAGGAATGTAGCAAAAGTCATCTGATGATTCTCATCCAAAGCCTCATTTTTTTCTACCAGAAAAGTTGATCCCTGGCTTCCACAATTATGAAGCAAGTCATTAAAATGGTAGCTGAGCATTAATTATGAAATCACACATTTCTGCTTTTGTAGAGAGGCTGATACCATAGCTCCAATTTGCAAGTGATTGCATTTGGACACGTGTATCTTCACCGATGCTAGGAATTTATATGTCAACTCGCCTACTTGTAGGTGCTTAACATGCATAGCTGGTTTGCAGTCTCTGGGAAGAGAGGTCATCAGTGGATGGCCTCTATGATTCTTTTACAACATACAATTAAACTAGCCAAATTTCAGTTTACATTGAAGGAAAAGAGGAAGATTCTTTTTTTTTTTTTACTTTTTTTTTTTATATTTTATTTTAATGCTTGTAAGGCTGTCAGCAAGCTTTATATATTCATCTAAGAACACAGTAAGTACTATTCTGGATAATGAAAATGGTTATAAATCAGTCCAGATTACTTGGGAAAATCTAATGCAAGTCACTTAGCCTTTTAGGAGAGAGGTATTGTCTTGAAGCATGGGAAATCTATGCTTTTCATCAGTGTGAAAAAAAATCTTGGTTTTATATAAAACCTGTGAGAACTGGGTGCATGTTGTGCTAGATATTGTACAGGATGTATTGGGAATCAGTTCCTGATTTAGTTATTAAAGACAAATGACTAATCAAACTGAATTCTGCAGCTTATTTTCCATGGATATCCATATATTATGTTTGCCCATATATGCATATATATGGCTACAGCAGATAATAGGCAAACAACCTTTCATAGCAATGCCTCATGTATTACTTTGCAAATTTCTTTTTCTTCACTGATCACACATCTGAACCCATCTGTATTACCACCGCTGATCCATTCCGACACATTACAGAAATAGATTTAGACATATATAGAGGTGAATAATTTAAATTTGGATGATCTCTCAGAAATAGGCCACTTAATGTAATTTTCAGTGGGAGGTCTTGTAAACTGTCTCTTAGTCACTTGCTAATTTTCTTACAATGTTATAATAAAAATAATAATTATTTAGTATACAGCACATTTCATTTTCAAAGTGCTTTTGCAGTACTAATTAATCCTCACTGTGAGGTTTAATGGCGCATACCAGAGAATTATATCCTGGCTTAATGCCAATTGCCAATCAACTGACAAGATTCTAATTTCAGAAGTTTTCCTAAGAGGAAAAAGGCATAATTTAAGTTAGCCTGGACAGCAGCAGCAGTTTGTTTGGAGAGAATTCATAGGTCTTTGGAGTGCTCTGAATGCCTAGATGCTTGGTTTAAGGGTGAAATTATGAAATTCCAGAGAGATAGCAACTTCAATTTTAAAAACAATTATACTAAGAATAGCTAAAGCTACATTAAAAAATATTTTTAAAAGATATGCTTAACAGAGTTTCCTGATTATTTGGGGATCATTAATACCCAGATCCACCATTAGTTGAAACTAGATAAGGATTATTAGCTGTACTTCACATGTAGGAAAACATAGGTACAAGGACTAAGTTACATGGTCCAAACCACTACCACATTAGGGGACTTTGTTCCACACTGTATTTTCTCCTCTGGCAAAGGTAGCACAAGGATTTTCTACCCTCTGCTAGTGCCTGCACTGCAGGCTGCTTCATTATAATAACCTGGGTCTGTAAAAACACCACAAAATATCTTTCCTTCTCTTCCCACCTCCAACATCCAAAACTCTGAAAGAAAGTAAAAATTGTTAGTTTTGTCTACTGTCCAGTCAAACTAGAAGAAGTGGAGAGTGATTCATGAGGATGGTGAGGATCTTGTGAATAGCTTTGCTGCTTGAGAAAGGAACATGGGTGCATAACTTGAATTTAAGGTTATGGGCTGAAGATGCAAGCATTTCTGACTTCTGGGCCTGTATTGAATGCTCTGTTATTTTCAAGAGATCTGCTGTGTTGGGCTGGCTCAGGTACTCCTTGCTCATGATATTTGCTGCTATGTCAAAGCCTTTCACTCTGTGTCACATTCCGGCAAAGGAGGATTTTGGTGTACTGTGGTTGGCTCTTGCAGGGAGTGGAAGACTGTTGTAGGGAGAGAGAGCTGAGCAGATACTTGCCCCTTAAGTGATTTTTTTTCTACACTATTTCATTTTATTAAGCTCATTCCAGTGCAGGAAGAAATCAGACTTTGCAAGTCGTGAGAGTTGTGATTCTCCAGCCAGCGCTAATACTTTATGTTGAGAAATACCTGCAAAAATCTTCCTCAAGAGGTTGACAAAGTTTGTTTAATTTCTAGTGACATTTTTACAAGTGTTTACATAATGTACAGTAGTTTCATTTGTTTAATGCAGCCAAGAAGCTGGAGAGGCAATTTTTCTAGCATGATGTAATCAGGAGTGCCACTGCTTGCTTTTCCCTTGGGGAAAAAGAAATCCTACCAAATGTATGTACCATATTAAAGACTTCAGAAACATGAATTACTTGACAGATTATTACTCTCTAGCCTGTAAATACATTTAGAGTATTTTTTAAAGACGTATTAGCTACCTGATAGATAGGCTTTTACTTCAGTGTTTCATATATAGATACAGTTAGGGTCCTTAAAATACAGCAGAAAATAATATATCCTTTAGCCAAGGGGAAAGCAGCAGCTGCTCCAGAGGTGTTGCAGTTTGGTTTATTCATCCTTGTAAATCAACATTTGGCTTCTTTAGAGCTGCAGCCAGGAATGCGTCAACAGCAACGTTTTCACTGTAAGTTTAAAACATGTCTTTGGTAGCAGAGGTAGGATTCATTTGCGTAAATGGTGCAATCCATAACTCAGTTGTCTACATGAGAGCTAGTTGTCTACATTCCCCTTAAAGTCTATTGAAGGAAAGGAAACTTAGGCTGTGGTTCTTCTAATTCTGTGTCTATGATAGATCAGATGTATCATGACCTAAAATGTCTGTTTCTCTCCACTGACGGTAACCAGGACAAGTAGCTACAAAACTCTAGATAACAAAATTTAGTTACGGTGAAGCCCACCCCAGGTAAACTCATGTCTTGTGCATCCTTTCCAATGCCTGCAGAATGTCACTGGAATAAAGTGTGTTAAGGCTGCATCAGTGCGATGCAGAACGGTTAATTGACTGGAGACAAAAGCTTACCTCTAAGGAGTGATGTTTTCCTTATACAATATTATCTGAAAGAGAGGTAAGAATCATCCTGTCAAAGTTCTACATGAATTGGGGCACTGTGTTGTTCCCTTACCCGAGGCTGTGCTGGTGTGGTGGGCTGACCTCGTCTGGCTGCCACATGCCCACTCTCTCACTTTTCCTCCTCAGCAGGACAGGGGGAGAAAATTGAATGAAAAACTCATGGGTTGAGATAAAGGCAGTTAAATGAAAAAAAGCAAAGGCTGCGTGCATAAGCAAATTAAAAAAAAAAAAAAAGATTTATTCTTTACTTACCATTAGCAGGTGATGTCCAGACACTTCCTAGGAAGCAGGGCTTCAGTATGCGTGTGATTGCTTTGGAAGACAAATGCCTTAATAACGAATACACTCTCCCACCCTGCCTCTTTTATTGCTGAGCATGATGTTATACAGTATGGCCAGTTTGAGTCAGCTTTCCCAGCTGTGTTCCCTCCCAACCTCTTGTCTACCCCCAGCCCACTGGCCTTTTGGGGGGTGTTGGATACAGCTTTGATGCCGTGTGAGCACTGCTCAGCAGTAGCCAGAACACTGGTGTGGTACCCACATCATTCTAGCTACAATTACAAACCATGGCACTATTTGGGTTGCGATGAGGAAGGTTAACTCCATCCCAGCCAGACCCTGTACAGCTGGATGTAATGGACCATCATGCCAGAGACCTTCTTAAGATTAGACAGGATGTACCATTAGAGGTCACTGCTTGAACCTGTGCCCTGGAACTATTTAGTTTGTCAGCATATATACAACCACCGGGTGTCTGTGCTACCTGGTTGGCTGTACTTATATCCACAAAGCTGATGTCAGCTCAGTTGTGGCTTGCTTGCTTTTCATCCACAGGTTATGGCAGTGACACTTTTTGACTTTTCTGCTACTCTACATGCTGTACTTATGGCTGAGATGGATCTTTCTTGCCTGGAGTGCCCATAGCACACACAGTCCATTCTTGTGGTGGAACTCCAAAGGTGAACAACATGGGCTGGTTCATACAGGGCGTGCATGAAGGCATGCATATATGGGTGAGGCTACCAGCTCACCTGACTTTGAGGATTAAGACAGTATTCAAGCCAACATCTCCTTCCAGTTCTGCACCATGGGATTGCACCTCCTGGTAAAGTTTTTGGGTGATGACTCAAGCCAGAGTGTGGGCACAACGTGTGGGCAGCACAGATAACAGAGTGGGCTGGTGTGTAAACTCCAGCTAACCAGACATTATAGCCACATAGTTCGTGGAAAGATTTCATATTTATCAAGAGGCACTTAGGGTCTATTGAATATGGGTCAGTTCAAAGCATGAATGTAACACTAATATTTGTTAAATTGTGTTTTAAACTTAATTGGATTGGATTTACCTTGGGCTCATTCTGCAGTTTAACATTTTTTCCACAGACATTCCTAGGCTATGTTTTACTTCTATTTATGGCCTTTTTTGGTTGGGCTACCTTTCTGTAAAATTACTTTGGGCCTTGCTGGATTCCACCAATCAGATATATAAGAAGATCATGCTGTTCAAGTAGTATAGTAAACTTATGAAATCTTAGTAAGATACACCTTGCCTACATTTGACACAATAAAAATAATTTGCTAATGTAATCTGAACTGCCAGAATTTCTGATTTTTGTCAATATCCAAAAAGTAATGACATGTAAATGTTTGCTGTGACTTTTCTTATACCTAGCTATAAGGTTTTGGTTTAGGCAAATACTCTCTGCTGTCATGTGTGTCTTTGTATACTTTCCCATTTCTGTTTTTTCTCTGCAAGTATATAACTAGATATGCTCATTCCTGGTATTTGTCAAACTCTTTAAATGGAATATCTTTCTGTAGCTTACTTTCCAGTAAAGTCACTTTGCACATTGTGTGGTCTGCTGCACATTCTCCCTGTCTTACATAAGAGTGGTGTTTTGATTTGACCAAGATTTTTAACATTAGAAAATTTTCTAAGATAAGGCTGGAATAAATCATATTTCTTCTATGTATCTCCTGTTTCAGATATAGTAGAACAGAACAAAAAATTGTCAGAATAAATAAAAATAATTGTTGCATCTGAAGCAAGCTGAAAAGTTTAGGTGCAAAAAAGAGCATTATGATAATCTTTTTTGAGCTCTAGAATAACAGAAGACACCAGACCATTCCTGGTAGATTGGAGTGCCTGCAGCAGGCATAGTACCTGTCTCCCAAGAGAGCTGTGGTGCTGCTAGAACTTTTGGTAAATGAAAAAACTCCAGCTCTGGAAGGAAAAAAGCAAACAGAGACTTGGTCACTGGGCAACCCTGGCTTTCCATGTCAATTCCAGACCTGCCCTACAGCAGAAGAGTGGGACCCTGGGAAGCTGCTCTGAGGTTTCATCTCAAACCTACTGCCTGTGCTTCCCTTTACCTTTAAAAACCAAGGTATGTGGTACCTTAATCCCTTCAACAAAATAAGGAGTTGCGATGTAGCTCATTGGCCCATGTAGAAGGGCTCTCTTCTGTAGAGCTAACATGAAAAAAGAAAACAATATCCCAAAACTTCGAAGGACCAAATATTTAGCTGCAGCTGCTTGGAAACAGTACATTTGAATTAATGGATGAAACTCCTCAAGTAACTCTGGGGGAATTTAACAGGCTTGCAATTACCTGTATTGTCTTTGCTTGAATTAATTTTGACTTCATGCTGTACAATAAAGTTTACCCGGTGATGGAAGTCATTAATGACTTTCTCCATCACTCAGAACATAGAGTTTTCATAGACTTTACATTTTATCTACAACTTTTTTTTTTTTTTTATTCCATTCCATGAAATTCCATTAGATCCCATACTGGATTTCAGAGGAAATATTTAATTAAAAATAGTTCTCTTGCTAGAACAAAAATAGTTGTCTCACTAGAACATGATGTAGAGTTCTTCAGGGATGTGCAATTACTTCTGTGATCTGTGACTTGCATTTACCATATGTAAAATTGTCTGTTATCATCCAAGCACCTTAGTCTCATTCAGGTACCTGTTACAGAGTTTTTGACAGACTGTGATATGCATTGGCTTGCACCTGTTTTCTTATGGAGGATTATCCTCAAGCCCTTGAACACCATAGTGAAGAGGTACTGCTTCTTACTGCTTAAAGCTGGAAATTTGCTGATGAGAGTCTTCAGCTACAGGTTTACAAATCAACAGAGGTAGTTTAGCTGAAAATTTTAGACTAATTGGTGATGGAATGGAACTCACACATTTATCAGGAAATAATTTTAGACTCCTAATTAGACTTTCAAACTTGATGCGGTAGAATCTTTAATTAAAACCCTCTTTATAATGGCTTGTTATTCATTTATGTACATAGAATTGCTTCCTTATTGCCTGATTGAGAAACTTCAGTTGGTAATTATTCTCAATAATTTGATATGTGACTTAAACCTTGAATCAGTTGACCTGGCCTGGCCCAAGGCTTCTAAAGGGTTATCCTATCTGGCCTCCAGCTGTTGTGCCAGAAAGACATGTGTCATATCTGCTAGATCCGTGTGGATGTCTTAAAAATCATGAGTCATTTCAAACGGCACTAGATGCCTATCTCTGGCACCTGAACTGTATCCTTATAGCACACAGACATGCTTTTAGATAAATGGAATCACATCTACAAATGTTTTAATTGGGGGGTATTTTTCTGCCAAGGCTTGCATGTTGCACTTTGTAATAAGAGTGCCATACAAAATAAAAAGCTGAATGATATTATAACTGACATTATTTTCTGATCACAAACTTCTTAACACTGTGCCCTTTTATTGTTTCAAAATAAATTATTCCAACATACCTCCTCTCCATATCTAATTCATATTTCCTCTTGTGGTGGATTGACCCCGGCTGGACGCCAAATACTCACTAAAGCCGCTCTATCGCTCCCCTCCTCAGCTGGACAGAGGAGAGAAAATACAATGAAAGGCACCTGGGTTGAGATAAGAACAGGGAGAGATCACTCACCAACTACCATCATGGGCAAAACAGACTTGACTTGGGGAAATTAGTTTAATTTATTACCAGTCAAATCAGAGTAAGGTAATGAAAAATAAAACCAAAATCTTAAAACACCTTCCCCCCACCCCTCCCTTCTTTCTGGGCTCAACTTCACTCCTGATTTCCTCTACCTCCTCCCCCCGAGCAGCGCAGGGAGACAGGGTCAGTTCATCACACACAGTCTCTGCTGCTCCTTCCTCCTCAGGCGAAGGACTCCTCACACTCTGCCCCTGCTCCAGCCTGGGGTCCCTCCCCACGGCAGACAGTCCTCCATGAACTTCTCCAATGTGAGTCCTTCCCACGGGCTGCAGTTCTTCATGAACTGCTCCACTGTGGGTCCATCCTTTCCACGGGGTGCAGTCCCTCAGGCACAGACTTCTCCAGCATGGGTCCTTGTGGGGTCACCAGACCTGCAAGCAAACCTGCTCCAGCCTGGGCTCCTCTCCCCATGGAGTCACAGGTCCTGCCAGGAACCTGCTCCAGCACAGGCTTCCGACGGGGTCACAGCCTCCTTTGGGCACATCCACTTGCTCCAGTGTGGGGTCCTCCCCAGGCTGTAGCTGGAGATCTGTTCCCCTGTGGACCTCCCTGGGCTACAGGGGGACAGCCTGCCTCACCATGGTCTTCACCAAGGGCTGCAGGGGAAGCTCTGCTCCGGCGCCTGGAGCACCTCCTCCCCCTCCTTCACTGACCTTGGTGCCTGCAGGGCTGTTGCCCTCTTTTTGGCTCCTGTTTGACTCCTCTTTTTGGCTGCTGTTGCAGGTTTTTCCCCCCCTTCTTAAATATGTTATCCCAGAGGGGTTACCACAGTTGCTTGTGT
>NW_009258947.1:4008675-4065549 GCF_000687185.1 Egretta garzetta
GTCCTGCCAGGACCCTGCTCCAGCACAGGCTTCCGACGGGGTCACAGCCTCCTTTGGGCACATCCACTTGCTCCAGTGTGGGGTCCTCCCCAGGCTGTAGCTGGAGATCTGTTCCCCTGTGGACCTCCCTGGGCTACAGGGGGACAGCCTGCCTCACCATGGTCTTCACCAAGGGCTGCAGGGGAAGCTCTGCTCCGGCGCCTGGAGCACCTCCTCCCCCTCCTTCACTGACCTTGGTGCCTGCAGGGCTGTTGCCCTCTTTTTGGCTCCTGTTTGACTCCTCTTTTTGGCTGCTGTTGCAGGTTTTTCCGCCCCTTCTTAAATATGTTATCCCAGAGGTGTTACCACAGTTGCTGATGGACTTGGCCTTGGCCAGCGATGGGTCTGTCTTGGAGCTGTCTGGCATTGGCTCAATGGGACTTGGGGAAGCCTCTAGCATATTCTCACAGAAGCCACCCATGTAGCCCTCCCGTGGTTACCAAAACTTTGCCACGCAAATCCAGTACACCTCTCTATTTTCTACACTATTAATTTTTTACTAACATTCACAAAGTTCTGGCAAGATGCTGCTTTTTATTTACAAATGTTACTCTGTGATGCCTCCTTTGGTAATATCCTTTCAACTGATTCTATTCAATTATATTTGAAAAGAGGAAAAAAAAATCATTTCAGAAATAATGGGGAGTAATGGTGCTCACTACCTTACAGATAGCAAGAGATGATTTTAAACACTCTGAGAATTCAGACCATGCTTCAAGAAGTCTGAACCTGCTTCAGTCAGAATCCTCAGTTCCTCAGCACTCTGATTTGTTAAGGTCAATGCACAAAGCACTTTGAAGGACTGCAACTTGCTGATAGTAGGCATGCAGTTCTCCACTAAATTCTTTGAGAGCAGACACCTGAATGCTTTTGATTAAATATGGAAAAGCTACATCTAAGCTTGGAGCTGAAATATAAAAGGATTTTAGAAGACATTTTCATACCATTTTCCATTCCTTCCTTTCCTCCTTAATGCTTTGGGGTTTAAAGTTGGTTCTCCAACTAGGAAAAAAAGAACGTTGTCCAGGGAAAGCGAAAAAAATTACCTTGATAAAAGAGCACTAGGAGAAAATGGAAACATGGCAGCAGTCTTCTCTCCTTGTTAAAAGGACATGCAAGATAGTCTGTACTGGAAAATTACATGATACCTGTAATGGAGTTGTTGCGTATATGTATCTGTAACAAACTTTTACCATGTTTATGCTAATTACTTGAAGAAATTATTTTAGTATGTTATTGATTTTTAATTAGAGTATTTATGTTCTTATTAACTTTGACTTCCATGATTCTATATCTATAGGTAGACCCTAAGACACCTGAGAATTATTTATTTATTCTCTCTCTCTCTCTCTGCGCCATCTTCTTTTTGTGGAAAATCTTGTACCTTCACTTGTATTTAAGTGAAAGTACTTGCATAAAAGCTACATTTAAAAAAATGAAGAAAACAATGAATGCTTAGTTTTTGCCCACACTGGTATTTGCACAAAGTTATTAAAATGCCTCAAAAAGAATAATATGAGTCAAAGATGGATTTTCCACTTTCGATAAAGAAAGCAGGAGTCACAGCTTCCCCACTTTAGAGGTAAGGAAACTAAACGGATATGAACAGAGAAAAAAGAATATGTTACAGCCATTTCAAAGCTACGTTGCAGGCTCGCTTTTATATTTAATAAACGTATACAAATATTTATTGCTTTGATAGTTACAAAATACATTCCTCTGTTTTGGTTTCTTCTCTTTGTATATGGTCTAAAGATGCTTTGGAGATACATAATGAAGTTAACCTTAATGTTTTGGGTTTTTTTTTCATTTTAGTCTGCAACAGTAAATGCTTTGGGGAAGAAGTTACCTTGTAATTCCTCAGTTGTAAAGTAGTTTGTATAGTGACCAATAGTAAGACTTGTAGGTATATCACAGTACAAATAATAAGTAAGAATAATTAACTGTAATAGTCAAATAATGAGTATTAAGTAACACAGGTAGAATTCCCTGCCCACACTATGTTTATATTCATGTTAAAAGGTATTAGATGAGCCAGCCTTTCTACAAGGAGATAATGCAGAATATATCCCTTGCATTACACACCCAAGAAAGTGTATGGATGTAGTACTAGTCTGGAAGAATATTTCCCTGAATCCTGGTGGGAATTGTAACGCAGCCAGTCTGGTTCTATATATACTACAGATACTGTCTCTATACCCTAAGATTTCAATTGTATTTGAAATTCTTTTAGCTTGGCAAAAAATGGAACGAATTTTGTACTCCATGTAATTAAGTTTTTGGTGTTTGTATTTCAAGCATTTCCTCATTCTCTGAGTGAGACAGATAGTAGATACAGGTATTGACATGACTTATGTCTCAGTCATCTTGGTATAATCGTATGGTTTATTTATTCATGAGTCTCACTTCTAGTGGCTTGAAGTGATGGGCAAGTTTGTAAGGGAAACTTTTAAATTCTGTATACATAGATAAATGTATAGATAGTACAAATAGTTACTGACTTTCATTTTGAATGCTACATGGAATATTATAGAGTCATTGATATGACTTTTTTAATTGGGGCTGCACCGATAAACAGTTTCACAGAGTTCTGTAATAGTGCCTACAGTCCATTGGAGCTGTATATGTTCTTCCAAGACAGCAGAAGCACCGCTGGCTTGCAGAATTTTTCTTTGAGCTTACACATAGCTCATTTTTAAATACAGTCATTGTAACATCCAGTCAAACTACTAATAGTAAAGTTCCACCTAATTTAGACATTAATCTTTACCTTTATTTTTGTAAGCCCAGCAGGAGCATTCAGTTACATCTAATTTGCACTGAGTAGACAGGAATTTTAGGAATGTAGGAACTGCTATACTGTGTCAAACCTGAGATGCGGTGTCCTGTTTCAGCAGTGTCTGGTACCAGAGAGTTCAGCTGAAAGTGCTAGAATTCTCCAAATAGTTGCTCATGAGGAAATTTCTTCCTAACTCCTGTTAGCAGTGGTTGGTTGATGCTTTGACACAAAATGTCTTCCCCCCCCAGTTGGTGTGAAGTACATATGGATGGTATTCCAGGCTGGAGCCCTCAGAGTGCTGTTACTTCAGGTGAAAGAATCCATTTGCCCACTTCTTGCATTTTGATTGTACTGATTTCCCTTTAATGTTGTGTGATGAGAAATGAGCCCCAGATCTACCTGTCTGAAGTGATCATTATCAGATATTCTTCTGCACTCCCTGACCCATATCAGCTCTTCTCTAAAAATTTATATTTGTGGTTTCTATCTTGTATGAGTTCCAGCTGTGCCAAGCACATTTTAGAATGCTGTTACTTGATGTGCTGGTATTTAACCTTTAGTTTTAACGCATATCTGTGAAATAATTTACTGTTTTATAAGGCTGATTTCTCTGAATATCCCAACTTCTATAAAGACCTCTGTTGTCAGCGTAGCTCCAATAAAATTCTGCTTTATCTAATGAAATTAGATGACCAGAACTGAGAGCATTTTTCCAGGTGATGGAGGACAATCAATTCATATAACAACATTAAAATATTTAATTTCCTTCTCTGTTTATGAGGGATTGTAAAAAGCTCCTTCAGTCAATTCTGCTGTGTGACTGCTAAGTTGATTGCTAAGCATGAGAAACATTATAAAAGACTTTATATTGTTATAAAAAGCTGTGTTTTATAGGAATCCAGGCATTTTCTTTGTGATTTTCCATATTGTCATTCAGAATCCAGCAGAAGCTAAAATTAGAGTGGGATCAAATCTATTTAGTTTCCAGTCTGGGGTAGATTTAAAATTTGCAAAACAGTTCTCAGGTAGAAGTGCTTGCACTGTTTTAATTTCATGATAATATATATATCGTAATGCTATGCATCAATACGGTGTTATTTCATGAGCCAATTTATGTATCGTTCTTAAGAGTTTTGAAACATCCCTCATCCCAGCTACCTCAGTCTGACAGCCTGGCAAGCTCGGTTCTGTCAAGAAATGCAATTAGTCAAAGAGGAATTCAGCTTCCATGAGCAAATTCTGAGACCTCACTAGAAAAGCTAGAAAGGGGTACAGAATAGTTACCCGTATCCCATCAAATGCTGGGAGCGGTGTGACATAGTAAGGTATGTAATCAAGCCCTATGAAAACAAAGATATAAATAATGACTGGGTAAGCAGTGCTGTTGCCAGCTCTATTGTATGTGCACAAAGAATTAATTTCTTGTGCCCTCTGACAGATACAGGCCTGAATTTCCAGGGTTCTTCCTACTCTTAATGTGCTTTCCCAAACTAGAGACAAAATTCACATCCAAAGTTTTGAGATTAAATGAAGCTTTCTCAGAGGTCAGAATGGAGAATCAAAATGAGGTCTTTCTGAAAACTGGTGTTTGTCACGTAAAGATTTTAGTATCTTATTTTTTGTTTTGTGACTAGCTAGGAGATATTAAATTTTGTAATTTTGGGTGATCCCTGGAGGATGTGTAGCATCCAGGCCAGGAGCACTCTGAGTGGTTAGCCTGTCTGACAGCTAGGTGCCACTGTTTCTCCATAGAGATAATGTTGGGCAGAAATACAGATCTTCCAAAAAGTCGAGGTATGCCTGCCTCCTAGCAAGCAAGAACTTTCATCAATCAGCTAATGGGAAGAAGACTAAATATGCTAACTTACTACCTTCAGAAACACTTACATTGTTTTTTTTTATATATATATATTTAAAACTGAGGAGAAGGTTTAGATCTCTGGCTGGACAGCACCATCACAATTTAAATCTGAAACAGATCTTTTTCTTTTTTTTTTGATTTGAGCTGTAATTCTCAGAATGGATGGACATTGTTAATGTTTTATTTGTTATAATACAAAGTCAAATTTGGTATCCTTTTTACAAATGTTTGTTTAATTTAAATCTTTTTAATCTAGAAAAAGAGAAATAAGATGCTGTTTATAGCAAATCTCTAAGTGTAAAAGATCTTGATTAAAAAAAGAATTGCATCAGATTTCAGGTGCCAGTCAAAGGTAAGCTTTTATTGCTTATAATAGTCCAGCGCAGCTCTGGTTATAAACTCACTGAAGAAATTTACTCTGACAAGACAAACATCTTAAAATCTTCTCCCAGTTGGTTCTAAAGTTTCTGTGGTAAATGAGAAAAACATTATTGCAACGCAAAGTTCAAGATGAGAAAAAGGGCTCCTTCTTGCATGATTTCCCAGAAGGTTAAGGTTACTGCCTCCCAGTGTTCGATTAATGCTGCAAATGTACATCACCTGGCAAAACAAACACACCAACCCTAACAGGAGCCACTCCATAGTTCTCAGTATGTATGTTATATTGGCATTATAGGATCGTGGCATGTGCAGCTGCCTGCAAACTCACAGTGGTCACTGTGCTGCAGAACAAGACAGTGAGGGTAGAGGGCAAAGGCAGTGGAGCTTTGCCAAGAGAGGGCAGAGGTCCATCTGCACCAGCCGGGTAAACTGTTCATCCCGAACCAAGGAGGCAGGAGGGGTTAAGGTTTGGGGCATGTACCTGTAAAAATGTAAGGACTAGGGGAGCCAATGTCAAAGAATTTTGCAGATGATTTGTGCGGGTTCCTATTAGGGTGTTAGTAGCCCCCACATACAGTAGACACACTGTCAATAACAATCTGACATCATTTGCACTGGTCAGCTCAGTCCAACAAATGATCACTGGAAAATACTGTTCACAAACTGGCATAATGAGGCCTAGAAATACCAATAAGTCATCAGGGATGGCATGAGGAAACGCAGACAAGATTACCAAATCTAAGAACACATTTCCAATGTGGAGGCAGAGGGAAAGAATTTCAGCTACCTGAGTACAACAAAAGGCAGTGGAAGTGTGTCTCTGAAGTATCAAGCTTTTACATTACAGTCAAGCTTTTATATTAATTGCATATTCCCAGAATGTTTGACAGAGTGCAGTACTGATCAGTTCGTAAATGCTTTAAAATAAATATTTGGAGACAAAAGCTCCAAAGCTTTAAAATCAGACATAAAGTTATAAACAAGTGTCAAACCTCACAGAAACATTGCAGCCAACATAAATCATAGGAAGAAGCAAATGCTTCAAAACAAAGGATTCCAAATCTCCTGGTAAGTTATTAAAATAGATCAAAAACCATTTACCTCTTCAGTTCATTTATGGCTGTGGAAGGGATAGGCCTCACTGCCCTTCACTCTATCCTTATTTTCATGTGGTAAATCTCACTTCCAGCCATTTTAGAAATATAATTTTACTTTTGCTAGTTTATCTGCTATTTTATATTTAAGGGACAGCAGTTGTCTGTGTACATATTTTTTTTTGTTCAGATTTTAAAATTGATATTTCATTATTTTTTTCTAATTTTCTTCAGGTAATACTGGTCTTTTGTCGCTAGTATATTCCTTTAAAATTCAGAAAGGCCACTCAATTAAACATTTTTTAAACTAAGTGTGTTAAGGAATTTCATATCCTGAATTTTGTAAGCTCATTTATATCTGCATTTCTTTATAAACCTGTTTCTCTCCAAATACTTCGCCCATTATATTTGTAATATCCTGCCTTTCATTATATCACTATTTAACTTACAAATAAATCACAGAGCCACAGAACCACAGAATGGCTGAGATTGGAAGGGACCTGTCCGGCCTCCCGTGCTTAAGCAGGGCCACCCACAGCTGCTTGTCCAGGACCATGTCCAGTTGGCTTTTGAATATCTCCAAGGAGGGAGACTCCACAGCCTCTGCGGGCAACCTGTACCTGTGCTCAGGAACCCTTGCAGTAACAAAGTGTTTCCTGGTGTTCAGAGGGAACTTCCTGTCTTTCAGTTTCTGCCCATTGCCTCTGGTCCTGTCACTGGGCACCACTGGAAAGAGCCTGGCTCCATCCACTTTGCAACCTCCCTTCACGTGTATGTACACACACACACACACACACATTACACAAGCACACACACACATAAGATGCCCTCCGAGGCTTCTCTTCTCTCATCTGAACAGTCCCAGCTCTCTCAGCCTCTCCTCATAGGAGAGATGCTCCAGTCCCTTAATCATCTTTGTGTCCCTTTGCTGGACTCTCCAGATTGCCCGCATCTCCCTTGTACTGAGGAGCCCAGAACTGGACACAATACTCCAGGTGTGGCTTCACCAGTGTATAATAGAGGGGAAGGATTGCCTTCCTTGATCCACTACAATACTTTGTCTAATGCAGCCCAGGATACCACTAGCCTTCTTTGCCACAACATGGCTCTTGTTCAACTTGGTGTCCAGTGGTACCCCCAGGTCCTTTTCTGTAAAGCCATTTTCCAGTTGGTCATAGCTCAGCATATATAGGTGTATGGGTTTTTTCCTCCCCAGTTACAGGAGTTTGCAGTTCCCCTTGTTGAACTGAAGAAAGTTCAAGCCAGTCCATTTCTGCAGCCTGTGGAGGTCCCTCTGGATGGCAGCATGGCCTCTGGTGTATCAGCCACTCTTCCCAATTTTGTATCATCTGGAAACTTGCTGAGGGTACACTCAACCCCACCATCCAGATCATTAATGTAGATATTAAACAGGATTGGACCCAGTATTGAAACCTTGGGTACATAATTCCCTGGGAAACACAGGTGTCATTACCCAGCACTTTCAAGAGGGTGCTAACAACATGAATGCTAACACTACACAGATGTTAACCAACATCACAATGCTAAAAATGTGAAACTTCTAATATTTCACCACTAGGATAGAGCCATTATGTAGCCTTTCTCCTTATTTTCTGCATTCCAGCATATTTTGAAGTGTTCTGTTTAGTTTTCCTTAGGAAACACCAAAACAAACCCCACAAAATTCTGTGACATTGGAGGTTGGTCAGTAATGCTGAGAAACACTTGGAAACTTTCCAAGAATGAAAAATTTCAAGGAATGGCTCTTGCACTTTTCAAGAATGGAGTCTTAATTTGATTAATTCATGTCATATCATATCATTTATATGATACTTTCCTTCCCAAACACTTAAAGATATTTCTACGCTTTTTGTGGTATAGATAACTAGTAATGTCATCTAGTTTTTAGCTGAACATTGATAGGTAATACTTTTGCCTTGGAAATGAGTTTGAACCTACTGTCATCCTTCTCTCTCCTTCTCTGGCCTCCTTCACAATTTGTTTCTTTCCTGTCATGGATTACTCCACATTTGATCACTGGAATGTTTTGGATCTGATCTGAAGGGAGGTAGGTATTGCTCATAGCATCATTTGTCTCATCGTTGTGCACACACTTCCCATTCTTTCTTTCTTTCTGTGCTTTTCCAGTGGCCTAATCACTCATCAGAAATGTCCAAGTGGCTGTACGTCTGCAGGCAGAAGGGTCACTGTTCCAATGAACACACCAGAGATACACGTGTACCCCTTTTATTCCATGAGTATAATCATAACTCATAGTTTCCATGTGCTGCACTGACTGTTTACCCTAGAGTATTTGCATGCCTATTTGGTAAGCCAATATTTGCAAAGGAAACTTCATTTGCCTTCAAGTTATCAAAATACATATTAAATTTATGTCCAATTCCTCAGGTCCTAGCTGCAGTTTTCTTTTAGAAAAGAGGCCTCCAGTCCTTCAGTACTCTCTTACGCCCTGATACAGTAGTGAATTATTTAGTTACATCTGAACAACTTCTTTGGAAAGACTAACTGATTAATAAAGGAATCAAGTTGTTTCCTACTTGGTGGAAAAAAGACCTATGTCTGTATGTCTATACATCGACCTGTGCTTAAAAGCTGTGCCTGAAATCTAAGCTGTACTGCAAAGGTAGTGCTATGCCAAAAATACTTCAGAAGTAGCTGTACCTTTTACTGGGTGCTGTAGCAACAGTTAGAGAGGGATGAAGGCTGCATAAGGGACTGCCCTGATACGTGGGCCTTGGGAATCCAGCGCGTTCTGTGCCTTCAGGGCCTCTCTTTTTAAGTCAGGCAGCCACCGGAAGGGAAAGTATGGGGAATAATTTGAGCAAAGCAACTGCTGCTTCATTAGCTCTCATATTACCAGTGCTGTATAACAGCCTGCATGATTATGAGTGCAAACCAACCAAGCCCGTCACCAACTGAATTAGTTATGGGGGCTAGTCAGTAGTGCGTACCTTGTCAGTAATCTGCCTGGCGTTAGGGGCACTGGCCTGACTGCTGCTGCAGCAGGAAAAGAAGCTTGTGATGCCTTTCAAATTCTTGCTTAGCTTGCCAGACCCAAGGGACTGCTTATTCCTCACCGCGTTTTGCCCAGTTGTGAGAAGGTGTGTAGCAGCCTAGAGTGTTTGCTACCCCTTGTGTGCAGAACTGCTATTGATTTTATGGTCTCTCTCTCATACCATCAAATAACTTAGTGGAATTAAAAAAGGAAAATGTGCACCTTGAGATAAAGCTTGATAATTTCTTAGTCTGTTTTTAATAGGCCAAATCCTGGGAAATCAGTGGACTGTACTGTGAAAGGGCATTGGCATTTGGGGCTCCCAATGAGAATTGATATTTCATATTAAACGTGATCCTGAGAGGAGCTCACACCATAAATTGTCACTGACATTAATACAAATGTCAATGTGAGTTATGGGGTTCTCTGTAAAACTCAGCCTTTCTCTGGATCAGTCCCAGGAACAATTTTTCCCAATCAAGTATTGAGCAAAAGCTGAATTACAAATTCTGAATCAAAAGCTCATGAGCATATCTGCCACCCTTCATTATTGTGATTCAAGCTAAAAGAGTACTCAGTGTTTTCAGGGTACGGTCTTACAATGACTAACTCAAGGCAGTCAGTACTTTCTAGAACATGTCCCTTAGTAAGCTTTCTCTTTAAAATAAAAAAAGGACAAATGAAGTACAAAAGTACTTAATCTGGTATGACCACCATAATAGCTGGGAATTCTGTTCTGTAAAATATATCCTTAATTACTGGAATATCACATACAGGATCATCATATTTCATAAAAGAGCAAAGTAATAGAGGTGTGAGGGCTTATGAAATGATGTGATAGCAATGAGTCTACTTCCTATTCCTGTCTGCAAAGATTTGGGATTTCAGTGCTGTAACAGAAGTCTGGGCTCGTATTAAAAGCAAGCCTTAAGTATCAATACTTGCCCATTATTTCAAGTCTGATTGTCAGCATACGCTGTTTCCTATTATTCAGTCTGCCAAAACTATTCTTGTCGGAAGATCATTGTAGAAGACCAGGAAATGTAAATCTGGAAGACTGCCAAGAAAAACAAAACTATCAAGAGTAAAGTGATTTTGGATTATTTTTTTTTTTAATTACTGATTCATCTGGTATAAGTGCAAGATGTTGAAGAAATTAATTTCTCAGCTGTGTGTGACAGAGACTCCTAGTTGTTCCTCAGGAAAAAAGAAGCTTCTTTTTTAAAACCAGCATGATGGTCCTGATCTGTCTGACCCTTATTTACACAAGCACATCAGGAAATTATTATGTACTAATCAAAAGTGGCAAAGGCGGGGCTCAACTTTAAACTCATTAAAATGTGTTTCTATAAAGGAGTCCAAACTCCCGTATCCTTGGTTTTCCTCTTTTAATATATTTTTAGTTTCTGTTTCAGTTGCACCTTTTTTGTTCAAGCATTGGAGCTGATGCTTTTAGAAATTATGGTGTTCCTTCTTAATGCATTGACATCATTGATTGGATCAACACGATGAACATCTGAAGCTATAAATATGAAAAATATGTGTCTTCAGGGCAGATACCTAGAGAGCAAGGAGCTAAGGCTGGTTTTGGGCATAAAGCTTAAGCCTCACTGCAGTAATATGGTGCACCATCATGGTAGGGAAGGGTATACTTAAATGTGGTCTGTTGAATCCATGTCCTGTTCTTCATTACTTTGTCTGTCTTGTTGAAGCACAGTCTAAGGAAGGTGTCTACTGAGATGGCTGTACTACACAATTGGTGAAGGCTGCACACAGTGGAAAGCAAGCTATTTGATAAACAACTGTAAAAATAGCTCCTTGTCCGGGAGTGTAACAGGCTAGCAAAGTAACAGCTGAAAAAAGCAGCTCAAGGTCCACCATGTGCTGCAGCTGTTTGTGCCAGCTGAGAGCAGCCCAACAATGCAGATGGAGGAGTGGGTTAAAGAGAGATTTTCTGTCATAAATGTAGAAAAAGCAAGCCATGTCTCCTTCTGTATCAGCATTGTACAGTTTTATTGAAGCTGAATCACTGATGTTTTCTCCTGGAGAAGAAAAGGATAACCTGGACACAGATAAGACCTTTGACTGCAATCACAGTAAGTACTTGTGGTTTCTGCCCCTGGGGCTATAACCAGCTGCATCTGCTATTTGAGGATGACACTGCAAGAGCACTTATGCAGTTGGCCTCCATGTAATGCTCAATCTAATGACCACTCACATAGGGGAACATTACAAGCTCCCCCTATGCCTCTACATTTAAAAAATGTGCAGGAAACATTCATTTTATGTTTGCTGTTATGTTTAATGATTTGTGAAATCAACAGCCACAAAAATCACCCCCTTTTGCCAGGTATCAAGTTGAGATTATTTCTTTTTACATCCATTGCTTGCCCTTTTATCTGCTCCATTTGAGACTTTTCAGAAATGCACTTGGGTCTAATACCCTAAAACTCTTAAAGAAAATTGCTTTATCCAGTGCTTAAGGCGGAGCTGGAGAGCTGTTTTTGATCTACAAATACTATAAAGTGACTACATGAAGACTTAGCAGGGAATGGAAGGAAGCTTTACAGAGCTCATGTTGGCAGCCATTTAGCTTTAAGTTAATACATATTAGAGAAGGGGCTGCAATCTCATGCTATGGGTCAGCTGAGTCCTATTTGTAATGTAAATAGGGACCAGCAACACTCAGATCTGGTCAAACTGGTCCAAACTCTTCCTCAAGATCTTGGAGTATTGAGAGCTGTGGTGTTGATTTATTCTAAAGTAAACATAATCCTTGGTCACAGAAGCTCACTGCATGAGTTTAAATGACAATATCCTGACCTCGCCTAAAGTTAACATCTAAAAGATTTTTTTGTTTGTTTTGATTTAGTTTTCGTAATATTTAGGCATTTTATATATATGTTTATGCATAGCTTTCAGGTAGGTAAGAACTGAAATGCCATTTGAGCAATGGATCAATGCGGGAAGTTTAAATGTTTCATCCAGGGTTAGTCAGTCAGTAGCAGAACTAGAAATAAAGTTTAGGTCTCATGATGCAGAGCCCTATTTGCTGCATAGGAAACTGCCATTCAGACTGTTTAGCTGGGATATTCAGATTGTCCCGTGGGCCGCTTTGTGAGCTGTGTTAAACTATTACTGCCTCAAAGGTGCTATTGCCTCAGTGGCTTTAGCTGGGATATTCAGATTGTCCTATGGGCCGCTTTGTGAGCTGTGTTATTACTGCCTCAAAGGTGCTATTGCCTCAGTGGAGTTGCTCAGGGATTTTGTGTGTAAATCCAGAGTCAATTTTGGTTTAGACTAGTCTGAAAAGGACTCATTAGAATCTGTTTTTTTTACAGTCTAAATGAATCAACAGCTATCCATTGCCCGTACCTCTCCTGAAACCGCTCATTTTTAACACTGCCTTCTATACAAAGTTAACGGAATATAAATGTTAAAATCCCCTTCTTCCACTAATTTAACTTTCTCACTAAAGCACAAGCTAAATAAAATTCTGCCCTCACAGAATTAAACACCATGATAAGTGAATGAAAAATCACCTAAGTGATTTCTGAGAGATGTACCACACATTCCCAGTAAATTTCTTAGTAACAGTTAGTAAAGCTTAAGCTTTCTAGTAAAAAAATATGTGCTCTTTTTCTCTGGTTTTGAGTGTTTTTTCAAGACATTACTCCTCAGGATGCTTTTTCCTCACGTGTCCCTCTACCAAATCAGAAAAGTCTGATTTGAAATAGAGAAAAGTGGATTTCAAACCTGATTTGCAATGGACTTCAACAGAAAGCCACTGATTTACTTCCGTTAGCTTATTGCTCTGAAAATAACTCTATGGCTACATGCATGCTGGTAAATAAAATGGACAAGGAACAACATTTTGGCCCTAAGGGTGACTAGTTGGCACAGCATATATCCTTACATCTAAAATTCTCACCCAAAGCAGCATGCCTATCTGAAGCTGTCTTTGGCCTGTGCTGTGCCCGAGTCCATGCCTAGACATTGCCTGGGAGTGTGATAGCTGATATGTGCTCTGATAGGTGGGACCAAGCCAAAGTTAAGCCTGTGCTCTGGTCCTGTTTAGTGAACTGTTATAGCTATAGCATGTGTGTACTTAAACACAACAAATGTTCAGTCTGCACTTTTTCAGTCTGTTGGAAGATTTGTTGAACTATGTTAAACTGGAGGAGTTATGAATACCATACTGGCCTTCCAGCTGAAGAGAATTATTATCTCTAATGGATGGAAAAGACTTTTTAGAAGATCTTGGTCCTTCCATTGACAATTCAGGATTGTTTTACAAAATGAGGAAGCAGTGTTCCAGTCAGTCCTGTTTCAGCTGAGTCTTGAGACAGAACTTCCCTGATTCCTTCTGTCACCTGATTGGACTTGATATTTTATATTTAATTTGATTCCTGATATTTTTTTTTCTTTTCTCTAACTGTAGTCTTTTAGTCCTCATCATATTTTCTTTGTCCTGCTTTCTCAAATTTGACCAATTTCTACTGTTTGTTCTTCAAAAGCTTGGATGCAATTAAATTTCATGTAGAAATGAATCTATTATTTTACTCTGGTATGAACTGGTAAAATAAAAGCTTCATTAAAAATAACAGTCAAAGGTTTTGGCTTCTGAGAACCATAGCCTAAGATACAGTAGCTAATTTTTTTTTCATTCTTTTGCTTGACTATATGCTTTCCATTCATTATTAGTATCACAAATGTATTGTTAGTTATTAACACTACTAAGATAGTGTTCATACTTTCTACAAAGTTCTTTGTTCATTTGGACACACACATTAGTAAGTGACTCTTAAAAGTAGCTCTTAGGTGCAGAACACAGTTCAGGGATATTTATTTCAGAAGGAATACTACAGTCTCTCCGCACAGTATGTAATTTGACCTTGTTCAAATTAATTTGTGAAAGATTTAAAGTAAACAGACATCTCTTTCAATTTTTTGCCATATTTTTGTGCAAGTCATCTAATTAGTCCAGAGAAATGGAAAAAGTCTTTCAGAGAGTGACACTCTTCCCCCCCCGCCCCGTGATGAAAAAGACAAGCTTTTTTTTCCACTCTGAAAAAGGAATCTTTCATTTTGTAGAAGGGTTACAATCCAGGATTAAAGAAAAATATTAATTGTGTTCAAACTCCTAGCCATCAACTGTAATAGGTTTAGGCCATAATTGGCACAGCTCATGCTTGAGACCTGTCTTTTCAGGGGCTCGTAATCTTTCCTGCTGTAACTTCAGTAACTGGGAGGTGGAGATGGTCACTGGTCCTGGAGTGCCAGCCTCAAAAATTCCCCAAACAAAGCCAGGCGTGATATATATTTGGTCTTAATATCCAAAGCACTACTGTGGTTTCAGCAGACATTTTACTGGGGTGGGTTATCTAGTTGTCACTTCAATTATATATCTGTTTGATATAATAAATGTTTTTGTATGAAATGCATAAATTTGGAGTAGACTAAGTAGTTTGATTAAGAAATGTAAAATTCCTGAAAAAAATTTATTGCCTTTTTTTTCCAAAGAGTGGAAATATAGGTAATTTACCTAAAAATAGGTAAAATAACCTCTGGGAATACAGAGAAGTACACTTCAGCATGTTCATAATCCTGTTGACTTTAGTGGGACTATTGAACGCTATTGAACATTCCTGGAATGGGAAATATTTAGAAAATATTATAACAAGAGCTACGGTTAATGAGGCTATTGAGCCATGTAACAGCGCCTGGTGGGGGTCAGCAGCAGGGTTTGGTGGCGCGGGGCCCTGTGTAGGAGGAGGCCATGAACCGCCCCGCGCAGGCCACAGCCGCTTCCCAGGGCTCTGGACCGCCCGCCGGAGCCTCAGCCAATCAGAGGAGCGCCTGGGCTGTGACGCTGAAGGGCGTGGGGGCGGGGATGCAAATGTGTGAGGAGCCAGAAATGGCGGTGTGTGAGAGGACACAGAAGGACCCAGGAAAGGGGACACACGGAAAAACACGAATAGACCCACCTGGAGAAAAAGGAGGAGGAGTGGGGAGGCTGTGTGTAAGGGGACAGCGCTGGGGTCACCACTGGGGATACACACCCCCACACTGGGGCAGGGACACCCCTGAAGGGGTGGGGGCCCGTGGAGGGTCCCACGCCAGGGCGGAGGAGCAGTGAGAAGCAAGGAGCAGTGGAGGGAAACCAGTAAGAAGCAAGGGGTGGCAAAAATGAACCTCAATGCATTGACCCCGGCCTCCTGCGCTGCCCAACACGGTGCTGAAGGGTTTGGCAAAACAAGAGAAGGTGAGACTGGGAAAGGGAGAAAACAGATGTTGGACTGAAGTTGAGCCTGGAGAAGGGGGGGGCAAGGTGTTTCCCTAAGTGTTTGCTTAATTGCTTGTTTCAGTAATTAAAACTTTATGTAAAAATTTGGCAGTAAATTAAGTGAAGTTTCCCGAGAGGAATTCTTCCTGCAACACACAGTTACATGCATTATATTATACTATGTAGCAACTGATCATGCTATAAAATAGGATCTATCTATATTTTTTTAAAAACTGAGGAAGCAGAGAGGAACAAGGCAGTTTTATTGTGTGAGAGGTGGTGCTGTAATATGAACAAGTACACATTGCCACAACAGATGGAAAAAAAATGTCTGGAAGTGGTGGTTCCAAGAGCTGGTACTGATTCTTTAAGTCCAGAAGGCTGGCACCAGCCACTGATTGTGTTTTTGTTTGCATTAAGTTCAACTTCTAGCCAATATCAGCACTTCTTATTTTATACCACCTGCAGTTGTATTTTATTCTAGAGTTCCACTTGCCTGTGGAAGGACCATGTTGTTGGGCTGCAGCACGGACTACAGTTTCATATGGGAATATCAGCTGCATGTACTGCAGAGGCTGTTGGGAGAGATTTGTATCTCAAGAGGTTATGGCCCTCCTGGGCATCACAGTGTCCAGCTGAGCTCCTTGTGTTTGGTATCTTGCTTGACAAAATGTTCTTTGCTGCAAAGCAGTGCCACAGCCCTGTCCTTATTCTGCAACATCCCCCCACCCTGGGTACCGCTGGTCAGTGGGTCCCATTGCTCTGCTAAACCCACTCACCGGGAGAGATGCCTGTGGAGCAGAAAAAGATTGTTTTCATGTTTGCATGGGAGAGACTGGTGTCATATGCATATGGAAGGCACCTCCAGCTAAGCTGGAGCATAGGAGGGAATGGGTTTTATTCTCACATTCACTGCATGAGACTTGGCAGTATGAATCCAGATGAATGTCAGACAGACAAATGAGAACAAAGTACGCGAGAACTGAGAGTTTACAAGAATGTGACCGCACAAGTCTGTCTTTTGGAAGATAGCTTTTTTAATGATAAATGTGATGATATTTGGGGAAAAAAGGTCCCTGGAAATTGCCAACATTTTTTTTTCTCTAATTGATTTATTCTCTCCATCCTTCTCTTCTTTCTTTTCCCACTGTTAAGTAAAAGGGAAATAGTATGGAAAAGAGGGCAAACTTCTTTCATGATGTTGTTATATAAGTTCTTCATCAAACTCATTTTGATAGAAATGTTTTCGCTCCGACTTATATGTTCAGTTATCACAGACGCAATGCTTGGGACGCTATTTATTTGTGTACAGTTACCAAGGTTTCAGAAAATAAGGGAAAATCCCCAAGAAGACTCCAATTTATCCTGACTTGAGTATTTTTAATTGGCTGTGGGAGTTGTTTTGTATGAGTGCTGTATCTGTACCATACTCTCAGAACAGCGTTTCCTTAATGAAGGAGGGAGGGGAGCTCTGTGTGCTGGCAGTTTTCCTGGTGTATTTGCAGAGGTAGTCTGGGAGGGGGAATGGCAATCTGCTCAGAAGGCATGTAGGAGGTGTTTATAATCAAAAGCAACGCTTTCAGATTCTAGTGGCAAAGGAACATATTTAGGGAAGACAAATTAAAAAGGCAGCTGTTCTAAAGATTGTAAATGCCTCAGTTTTGCGGCTGTGCATGAACAAACTTGTTATGCCTAGGGGAGAACGGGGAAAGGAAAGTGGCCTGTGCACATAGGTTTGAGTATTTAAACTCTAAAAAGTAGATTCTCCTTGTTTGGGCATCCTACAGACTTGAGATGGGGCTCATTCATTGAATTCTTAGTTTACCCAGGTCTTGGAAGACAGGCTTTGAATTCTGCCTGCTAGTACTTATCCTGTGACTGCCCGTCATTTGTGCTCAGCCTGCAAGGGAGATAGGTAGATGCCTACCTAATTCCCCTTTAAATCAGTGGGAATTAGGCACCGTTGCCTTTAAGAATCTGTCCATTAACCTCTGGAGACAGACACACTGTCTGTGGTAGTTAAAATTTGGCTCTCTCCTATACCTTGCTCAGAGTCTAAGCAGCTGTGTGATGCTTGTGGCTTAACTTGATTATTTAAGAGAGCAACCACAAATAAACTTTTCTATAGGCACTCATGACTTTTAGATAGTGACACCAGGACCCTTCTGAAAATTATCTGAGGATGACACAGTATTGCTGCTAAGGCAGGTGGAGCGTGTGGCAGAGGCAAGGTCTGGCAGACTGTTTTCAACTGGACCATATTAGCGTGAGACTAGAGACTAGAAAAACTGTCTTGAGACCGCTACTCAGTGTACACTATAGATGTATTTGGTTTGGGGGTTGGACTAGATGACCTCTAGGGGTCCCTTCCAACCCAAAACATTCTATGATTCTGTGATTCCCATCTGTACAATGGAGGTGGTGGTCCTTCCCCAGGGCACGGGGAGATGAGGTGAAATGCATTAAATTCATAGCTGCTCAGATAGAACAGTAATAGGGCTATAAAAGAAGGAGAAATGGCATTCTGGTACTACACATTTATTATTGTATTATGCTGTTCAGGGCAAGGGTTGTCTCCAAAAAATACCAAGCATCTTTTGAGCAGCATAAATACTAAGTAATAAAAATAATTAAAGCTGAAGGATATATAAGATGGGGCTGGGGCAGAACAAAGAGGTAGTAGAGAATGAAGGGAGCATGCTTACTGTCAGCTTTGATATACTGCAGTTCAAGTATGGTGCATTTCCCTGGGCTTTCCTTTACTTTAAAATACAGGTTTCTCTCCAACTGCTTTATGTAGAAACTGAAATCTGCTCAGCAAATGAATACCTCCCCTTACTCTCCCAAGCCAAGAAGAAAAGCTTCTAACATCTGTATGGGTACAGAGAGAAATGGAAATGGCAATGTTGAATTCACAAGGGTATTATGAAGATAAATTCATTCATTTAGTTGAGTGAGAAACTATCACAGAAAAACATAAATAAATGCAGCAAGGCTGAGATTTTCTCTTTGTTACCGTTCCTTATACAGTTTGTAAAAAGTAGCATCTCAAATCTTTAAGAACTGTGAACATAAAAATTGAAAATCTCTGTGAAAAATTTTCCTAAAGAACATGGACATATTATATCTGAAGAACAAAATGACATTTACTGTCTTGATCGGGTTAGCACACAAGTGGTAAAGCAAACAGCAGTACAAAATTGTAATACTGATTGTTCAGGTCTCCAGTCTTCTATAAAAGTACAGGAAATAGGCTGCTGCGTTAATGGTTTTGGAGTGCCAGCAGACATTCACAGGCAGACAGAAAGGGAAAACTCTACTAACTGTCAATTTTATTGCAGGGGAGAAACAATAACTCCATGCAATGAAAAATCAGAATCCAAATCTGTAATTAGTGTGTTACAGATACACCAAAAAATTACCTGATTGTAGCAGCAGGATTTGCTTTTTAGTACCCATATTAAATTAGATCCAGCTTGCAAGAAAAAATAAAGTGCTCACACAGAAACACTTAAATTTTTTCTATTGTTTTTGCTAGTTATAACTTACATGTATAATACCTGTGCAACATATACAGAAAGCATATATTTTAGTTTATATACACATAAATAAAGTTTTACCTGTTGTGGTTCAGGGCCAGACAGCGTGGGTTTCAGTGTGCACGTAAGGAGGAAATGCACATGTTGTTAGGTATTTCTGAGAGGTGTTGAATTGTGTCCTCTCCTGTTATGGTCAGTGTGGATCAGGGAGTGCACTGAAGTACTGAGTTAAGGCTGTATAGGGAACGTTTTGGGCAATAAATAAAAGTACCAGACATTTAATGTGTTAGTCACGTAATGGTTAACTTAGTGTGTGCTCAGGGTACCTTTCTGTTTTGGCACTGCTTATGAAAAAACTCCTGTTTAATGCAACTGGAAAAATGCTTAGGTCCCAACTGACAAAATACTGAGTTATATAAACATATCTTTGATATAAATGAGCTAATTTGATTTTTGTATTTGCTATTTCTTTTTATAAAGCAGATGTTTTGAGATGGAAATATCTTGTTGCAACACAGATTGAAGTGTGCTCTTAACATAACATCATTCCAAAACAAACACTCTTCCTTGGGGCTACTTCCTGATCAAATAGCTTGAAAATGACTTAATATTCTTTATGTTGAATACTTATTCATTGGTAAGACTGGAAGAAAAGCATCAGATCATGGAAATAGCAGTATTATAATGAAAAAGTTTTTATTCTGAAAGTAGCAGAAGAGTTCGTCATCATTACCATCAATGAAGCAGAAACATTAATGTGCTTTCTTTTGGAAATAAATTTCACATACAGAATTACCATTTAGAATATGCACCTCTAGAAAGCGCATATTTATCAATTTCCCCAGAAATTTTGCAGCTTTCCAAGAACCACTCTGGGTATTTCAAGATTCCCTGCCGATGTCATGTTATCTTCCATCTGCCTGCTGCATTTTACTGCAAAAGCCTTCTTGGTTTTACATCACTTCTTCCTTCTGATGATGGTAGCTTAAGAAGTTGCTATTTTCATATTCCAAAGCTGTCATCCTGCTCTGTAACATGTGGGTCTCGCTGGTTACTGCATGAGTGCTTGTCTGATGGGTGCTGATAGACACATTTAGTTGTTTCGGTTATGAATGCTGGCAAAGGGGGCAGTTGACTGGATCAGACTGGCAGTGGGATGTAGCTATACATCACAGCTCTGACACACCAGTGCCTACAAAGTGTTGCCATTGCCCTTTCATATATTTTAAGAGGTGTCCAAGGGGTTAGAACAATAAACTCTTGCCATGAGAGACAGGATGAAGTAGTTACTCAAACCACAAGCCCTCTCTCTCAATTTCTCCCCCTCTCCCATCTCTTCATTCCCTGTGGCCATGTCATATTACATACCAGCATAGCAATTAGCAAGATATCTTCAGAGTGAGAAGAAATAATAGAAGCGAGAGGGGAACGGACAGGTGGTGTGTGACAGTGTGTGGCTCAAGCCATGCAATTTCTTGAGTGCAATATTAAACTTTAAATGTTAAATAGAAGCCCAACCCTGCAGTATTTCCACAGGCTGCTGGTACTGTCAAATGCTAATCAGCATTTAAAAGGACTCCTTGCCATCAGAGGCTCCAAATTGCATGTCTTTCTTTAGCCCTTATAGTCTCTTTACCTTACCCTGCTGTCTCACAAACAGCTTAAGATGAAAGTGTTGGTCCTGTATTCTCAGCCTCCCTGTGTTGGTCCCACCTTTATCCAGCTGCAGGGGATGGAAAGAACTTTCTTTTGCTGGGTTATATTTTGACTGGATCAGCTCCTCCAAGCAGCTGACTTCTTGACTAATTTTGATGAGACGAAGCATTTGGTAAGGTGTGCCTGTGATCAGTGGGGAAAGCGGTGCTGCAGCATTCTTGATTTAACATGGTTTAAGCTGGACTGTACCAGTGAATGTACAACCCCAGAGCTGATGGAAGGCAAGGTACTCATGGTTTCCTTGTGGCTGTAGCCAGCAGTTGGATTATCTTGTAATGGTAGAGACAGACACAGTTTAGAATGTAAAATAACGATGTAAAAACTCCACACGAAGCAAGGCTGATATTCTAGAGAGGCAAATTTTGCTTGTATCTTGTTGTGGCTCTTTAAAAACAAGCAAGACTATACATTTTTGTCTTCCACCTTGTTTCCTGAACAGTGAAATCTGCTGATGAGCATTTTAGGTGTCATTTAAAAGCTCAGGTGGGATACTTGTGTAGTAACTCCACCTCACCAAACCACCTCTAAGAACAGACCTTTAGCTCTGTTGTCAGACTTTCCTTCAAAGGTGCTCAACAGGAAAGCAAGTAAAACAGAATGACCTGCTAGCTTTTGACAGCGGGCTCAGCTCAGGGATGAAAACCAGGAGAGAGCAGCCCCAAGAACTCAGGCTATATGAACTCACAGTATAAACACGAGACCAGTTAAACCCTCCAGCATTATCTTATCTCTTTGAGAGCAGTGTGATTGCTTTCCAGGGCACAGCCCATGTGGTCCCAAGCATCCGTATAATAGCTAATTGGATGAAAGATGTATTCTTTTCCAGCACAGTATTCAGAGCATGATTGGTTTTGTTGTAAATCAACTATGGGATAAAATACACAGTGCAGTTAACTCTTGCATACCCTGCCAACATTCATGAACAGTGTTTTACTACTGATAGATTTTTTTTTTTTTTTTTCAAATTCCTCAAACCTCATATCAGATGAAACACTGTACAATAGGAAGGTTGTAATAAAGACCCACGATAGATTTTAGAGGATTACAGTGCAGGATTTATGATCAGGTGATTTATATGATTTTATCACATTTGAGGTAGTAATTATATTTGCCAATAAATTTCTCAGCCAAGGACCATTTTTCACTTTAATTTTCATTTTATAACAAGTGTTATCATAAATGGCAAAAAAATAAAAAGAGAGAGACTTATCAGGATAATCTAATCTAACATAAAATGCAAACCTCCCCCAAGAGAAAATTTCTGATCAGATGACACACAAAGTCACTTTATCACTTGACAAGGTTGACAGATATAAAAAGTTAGTCTTTCTTCAAATGTCAAGAGCCAAAATGCATTTGTCATTGCTAGCATTGCTAGGATTTGCAAGGGAATTATTAACAAAAGATAAATATTTCTTCCCCATGCTCTTCTTTTATAAGTATTTGTCTGCCAGGAAATGGGAAAAAGCGAAGAAGAGAAAATTTGGCAGCCCTACATTTCTTGTCAGGATCCCATTTCTATAACTATTCTGCCAGCATAATCTCAATCATGAAAACCTTGAGATCTACATTTAAGGGGTTGAGGGGGGGGATTATATTTATTTGTATCTGATATTAAAATGTGCAGCCATTAGAAGAATGGAGAAGAAATATCTGACAAGTCACATTTGAACTAGTAGCACAAGGCAGAGCATCTTTTAAACCTAGGTACACACTTTACTTGTTATAGAATTATCTTCAGATTCCAGACAGTCCTTCAAGTGTGACTTTGGAGAGTCATTGGAGTTGAATTATTCACAAAGGAAGAAGGATATTTTGGGGAGCCTAAGTGTAGTGTGCTAGCATCTGAGAACACTATCATAAGAGACAATAATGTTACCTATAACAATTACCTTTTAAAAGAAAGGTACATTGTGGAAAGTTTGTAAAAACTACATCTGAAGTTGTTTCCCTCAGAATAAAATTACGAAGCCTACAAACCTTAAGCTTCAAGGCGTGTGGTCAGATGGGATTTTACTTCCATGTAGGTGTTGCATATATTGGTATGTGACAGGAAGCTTTGTTGCCTCAGGAGCAACTGCAACTGACAGGTGATCCGAGGTCCAAATTACCAACCTAATTACCTGTGCACCATCTCCTCCACAGAGACCACCCAGCCGTGAGGGAGTGAAATGCATGTCTGTAACTCTGACAGTTCTGCTCCCAGTTTGGTACAACTTCCCCACGTCTTGGAGGCTGCAGGTCTAGAGCTTAGGACTGCAAGCATCCCCCAGCCATCACTTCTGTTGATCCTTTTATCCCTTCCTGTTCACCCACTTAAAGCTGTCTTAAAGCCGCAACAGCAGTAGAATCCATCTCGCTTTTCAGTATCACTGTGGGGTTTAAATGCTTACAGGAATTAAATCTAATTTTAATTAGTAAACAGCCTTTAAGTGAGACAGGCCTGTTTCTACCCCAGCACCTTTTGAGATACACCATTGAGAATGCAGTAGAACATCTTCCTGGGGATCTACGGGAGATCTTGACAGGGAGGGGGGGCCGTGGGGAGGTCCCAAACCTTGGGTGGGTCAAACAGATATTTTAGGAAGTTCCTGAAGGCGTGATACTTTCCTGTTTGTGTGGTTTTTAGAGGAGTTGATGCAAGGTTTCAGAGCAAGGCTGGAATTAGTTACTTCATTTATTACGTTGGTAGTTCACTGGATCCATGCTGTATAGCCATACTAAATTCTAAAGTTGTGTTATTTGATGTGTCGTGTTAAACGTGTCTGTATACACCAGTTAAATTTGCAGTTTTGCTCCAGATTACAAAAAAGACTCATGGAAATTGGTGTCTGATGTTCTAAAAACATAACAGAATAAAAATAACCTCGGTTACCCCTCTGTGTGTGTATATATATATTTCCTACAGTTTCCTACCCTTTTTGATTGTATTAGACATAACTTTCCCTGCTGTAAATGGGCAGTGCTTCACTATGGGGAGTTAACAATGAGAAGAAAATTCCTCAGCTTTGAGGAATGATTTCATAATTTGGTCTGCTTTTTTAAAACTGAAACAGAACCTGAAAAAAATGCTTCTGTTTGAACAGTATATTTTTTCCCCATAACATTTTGGGATATTTACACCTAATGTCATTACACATTGTAATTATGTAATTGCACATCTTAATTACACATACTCATTATTTCATCATGCATGCTGCAACAATTAAGTAATTAGATCTAACTGTATAAATTAGACCTAATTGTATAAATACATGACAATAGCATAAAAATGGCCTGAAAGAATGGGGAAGACTTTCATTAAAATGCAAGGAATGCTTTATCCACAAACCTGTGCAATCAGAGAAACATGCAGCACTGGACTGATCCTGTGCAGTGATTATTAGGACTGCTTCAGGACTCCTTCTTAAACTGAGTGTTGAGTGCTTGCAGAAGTTCTTGGTAATCATCTTCAGACATTGGATTGTGAGTTTGTTTGCAACTTTAGGCCTGATATTGAAATTCCACAGTGATTAAATTTCCGTGCACTGGCACGTGTGTATTAAGTGTGTATGTAATTGTTTACTGTGTTGGTCTTCCAGATTACGCAGGTCCCATGCATTTATTTATTTAACCTATGCCTCACCTCCCTCAGACTTCAGTTTCCTGTTGGTGGCAGGAATTACAGGCTGTAGCTACCTCAAACCACTGAGCACTGTTGTGACTGTCCAGACTACAGAACTAGTAGCTAGCCTGCTCCCTGGCAGTTTTAACTTGTACCAAATAACATATTCCCTGATAAGGCTTGGGTACGTGTCAGGGGACAGTGCACGTCAGGGGCTATTTCCAAAGACAGTATGAAGGAACCTACCCTGTTCTGGGTGCATGAACAGAAGATATAGTCACATGGACACAAGCTGGGTCCAGGAATGGACACAACCTGTTCCGCTTTTTTTTTTAGTATAGCTATAACCATGGAGTCCATCTTATGAGCTAGTCCCAGTTTTTTCACTAAGAACATGCTTTAAGATCCAGTACTCTTGAGTTGGGTCCCATTTTCTATTGAGGCTGTTCACAGCCATCACATTAAACTTCCATAAATGCAGCCTGTTAGTGAGACCTCAATAGTCTGGCCAGACTGTTGGTTTTTGCACAAAGGCTGATAAGTGGAAATATAATCTGAAATTTATGACCTGTTGGACTTTTTTTTTTTCTTTTATTGCTCATTCTTGACAAAGAGTAAAGTCTTCTCTGCTAAAACTACATGTCTGAGTTCTTGACACAGAATGCCCTGCCTCACAGAAGTCTCTGGTTGCCCTCTGTAGCAGAGGCTGTACCCTAGCTGTGGGCTTGGTCAAGAGAGAACAGTGCAGATGTACAAGTAACAGAAATGCAAGCAACAAGACTTCATAGTAAAACCAAGCCATTTAAATTTTTTGGCCAATCTTTTCTTGTTTTCAGAAGACTCCTTCACCGAGTTAGACTGGTTTTTCTCACAAAATAGGAAGCAATTGTTTTCAGCAAAAAATACACGGTTAAAAAACACAGTTTGAACAGAAAATATTTGTCCTATTCTATTCAAATCCTTTATTTCATAAAGGTAGATATTTTTTAAATATTAATTGATGTATTGTGACAATACTGAGAATTCCCTTGCATAAGCTTCTTGACTTTCTTCTCTCAGAAGCTGGCCAATTAAAGGAGAGGTACCAATGGCTTTAGGAAAAAAATAATAATTAATTTTAATTGCATCTTCCATTGGAGATTCACCAGAATTATCAGTTTAATTTCTCAAGGGAATATATTTTTGTAGCACAATGGGGAACTTGCCCTATCTGATAGAGCTTAAATTTATTTTGCTTCCTTTGTTTGCAACAGAAATTTTGCTCTGGCTAAAAAATTAGGAGATCCGTTTTTTTTTTCCTATAGTAAATGCCTTCATTTTTTCTCATAGGGGTTCCCTAGGAAATCTGCTAGTAACCTAGTCTTTCACTTGTTAACCTAGCCATGTATCATTTTGTTAAAAACCCAAACAAATAAATAGAGAAGAGATGCATTTATTTTTATTTTGTTGCAATCATGTATTTGCTCCCATTTTTCCTTTTGTGCACTTGCAGGAATGAAGATGATTAGTTCTTGCTTTGGTCCCCATTCCTCTGTCTGGAGTAAAATGGATGCCAAATCTATCTCTGCCGTAAGTCCATTGCAGATAATGGAGTTGCAGCGGGTTTGAGTGTTACTCATTGTGTGTAACCTGTAACCTCATTTTCAGCAGAATAGGAGTAGAGGTTCGCTGTGCCTTTATTTAGAGCTGCAGCTTCCATTAAATTTAATTACTTCTCCCTGTGGCTGTAAATAGAAGGTGTCTCTTATTAAATTTAATTCCTTTTTGTGGCAGCTTGCGTGATAAAGGTGTGGCTACTAAATGAGGGTGTCTCCTAAATGGAAGGAGATTGAATCCAAGATATATAAGAGAAGATTTCAATTTTATGCTGAAACTGATAAACCTTACTGAACTAAAAATGACAACTGTTATAAAATAAACAAAAATTCCTTGATTAAAAAAAGGAGTTATCTTCTAGAACTAAGCTGCAAGTGTAGGAAATCCTATGGGAAAACAAACTAGAGGTACACAATTAATTATTGTGATTAAGAATGTTGAATTAGGCCTAGTTTGAGTGCCTGGTTTTCTGATAGATACAAAGGAAAGGAAATGATTAAAAAAATGGTACGTTCTTTCTCCTATAAATATTCTTGACTAAATAACTCTAGGATAAATCTGTAAATGCCTGTGGGCTTGTTCTCTTGAGCTATTGCCATTCCACCATGCACTGGGAAGAATGGAGTAAGTTTTCTATATTGACAGTGATTTTATTTTTTTTTTTACTATCCTTTTCATAGTCTTTCTTCTGCCATTGTATTTTTCATCAGTCCTGTGTTTGAAACTGACCCCTTCCCTTGCTGACACAACTCTTATTTGAGATGATGTAAAGGTTTCAGTAAAGTTTTCATTAATCTCTAGGAAAAAAAATAAAAAGTAACACCCTTAGAGCTGTGAGATACTCACCTTTGTTACTCATAACCTCCTGTTCATCTACTGCACGTTCTTATCATTTTATTTTCTGCATGGCTACAAATATACATATTTATGAAGTACTCATCACCATGGTATCCAAGTGCACTTCAGCTTATTAAAAGGGTTATATGACGTGATTGCTTGTTATAGCAGGGGATTGGACACGATGACGCAGGTTCCTTCTAGTCTCATGTTTCTATAAATTAAACTAATACCATAAAACACTTCCCTAAAAATAGGTACCATTTGGAAGGTCGCTATGTAACGCTTAAAACAGCACCAGTTTTGTTGCAAAGTACGTTGTAAAATATTCAAGGACTCTCCCTTCTGTCTTCTAGGTGGGATCTCCTTAGCTGCAGTTAGGAAAGCCAAGCAAACCAAAGAAGGGCTGAACGTTATCCTCTGCAGGCCTGCTTGACACTCTGAATCCCACCTGTCTTGTCCTGGCTCAGGGAGCCCCAGAGTGAGGAAAATGGAGTGCTAAAGTAATTTTTTGGGACAATTTTGCCCATCACATTGAGAGTCTAAAGCCTAGGCCTCTCCAAGGAGCCACTGTGGGCAGTCCTTGTGCTTAGAAGCATGCGCTTGGGGGAAAGTCTTGTAAAAGCATGGTGATGACTAGTGACATTCATTTTAGTGACAAATTTTTATTCAAAATGACCCGGACTACTTCTACAGGGCACTGACAGAAAGAAGGGAGAGGGTAGGGCAGGGGCTACAGGAAAGAACCAGTGGGCATGCTTCTCCAGGCAGGAGAGTGGAAGTTCATGCTCTGAGCTGGGCAGAAGAGGTCTGTCCCAATTCCTGTGGGTTATTAGTCACATTAATACAGCCTTACATTGGGGCTTTCTGAGTCCTGCTGGGGCATTTATTGGCCATGTGCTATGCTAATGTGGTTTGTATGGGCACACCTGCCCAACTCAGAGCACTGGCAGAAGAGTCTCTGCCTGTTTGAACCTGTCCCTGTAGGCAGGCTCCTGCAGAGGACAGGGTTGGTGTTGGTAGCCAAGATTAGATTTCCGAAATATGGACACTAGAAAGTAGTGTAACATTCCATTTTAACATATATGAAGACCACAGAGTCATCAGTTGCACTTCTCTGAGTAGAACACTGTATGTTTATATGCTAAAATAAAAAATCCCAAAACTGTTGCATACAGACTATGCTGCATGTGACTAGCTTTGCATGCACTGTTCTGTGCCTGGCTTAGCTGAAGGCCTCTGAAATGACTCTCGCGAGGAAGGTTGATAGGCTATAGATAACTATGAATGAATCTTCCTGATTTTTTTTGTTTTCAGTGTTTGAGATGAAAAGTGTTCATGTATTTTCAAATGTCAAAGGTTATGTAGTTAGCAAGTCATTCTGGACTGGTATTGAAGAATAAACTATTTTGTTTTCCACTGTGTTCATTCACATTCATGGGCCAGGCACTTAAGAGGTTTTAATTTGTAAGGGGTTTTGTTTGCCAAGTAGCCAATGACAGCAGAATTATAGTTCTGCTCATCCAAATGGACTGTTATTGCACCATACTTAAAAGAGTAAATCCTTATAACCATTCTCAGAGGAGGAGACTCTGTGTGTTTTGATACAAGGCTTACACTATTATATTCTTGTGTTTTTAAAAAAACATTGATAAATGGAGAGTCAAACAAAAATATATCAAGCAATGTAATTTTAATAATAATTGTTGTTTGCACTGTTTTTTTTTAAAGTTGCTGCCTCATTTCCAGCCTTGTGATGTTTAGTTTTGTAACATGAAGCAGTAGGAACAGATTCTTATCTTGACATTTCAGCTGAACAGCTGTACACATGTTGCATGCATCTCCTTGTATGGTGCATCAGTACAGGGACTGTGCTGCATAAAGTATAGAAAATGCAAACACCCCTTTTTCTGAAACTTCAGCTCTGTTCATTTTCAAACACAGCTCTGGTGGAACCAGCAGGAGATTCTAAAACCTACAATAATTGAAGTACCCCCACTCTCTGGCCCTATTTCTTTAATGGTGTAAAATTTTTGAAGCGACATGAAAAATAAAGCTTTGCAGGGTTTGCGTATATTAGGAACATGATTTCGGCTTACATACTATGCCCAAGTTAGCTTTACATCTAGCTGGCTTAGGTATGACGAGTAATGAAGCTGCCTTGGCATGTGTTTGCTAAGCAGGCAATCTTCAATCTGCTGAAACTGATAGTGCAGCTATTTAATTAGTGATCCAAGCAGTTAGTCAAGAACACCATTTCTAGCCAAGTATGCTTTTATTGAACACTGTTACCTCCACAGGCTTGTGCATTGACTTTTAAATACTGTGATCAGGATTCAGACCAAGATTCTCCTACCAAGGCAAAAGAATTGGCTTGCTGTATTCCCACTAGAACCTGTGAGGAGAGGAGTTTTGTCTATTGGAACATTTTTCAGTTACGTATTTCAGTAAGAGTTTGGAAGTTTAAAGACACTTTAAAATGGGAAAACTTGCACTTAATCACTTAAAGTAGTCTTGCTGTAAACAAAAACACAGCCCTAAATGTTTATTGAGCTGTGGGTGTGGGCAGTATTTTTTTGGCTGTTTATTTGTTAGACCATCATGTGTATGGTATGATCACTAGTTTACTAACAGATGGACATCCTTTTAAAGCCAAGCTGTTACATATTTTTACCATTTTAGTTTGGATGGAAACCAGCATTTTACCTTACGTTGTGCTTTTTCTTTCTTATGTCAGAGGACAAAATCACTTCCAAAATATGCTTTTAAAAATAAGGAACATTTCTGTAATCTGTGTGCACTTCTTCACCAGACCAATACTTGCCCTGGATATTCCCCTGCTAGAAGAATATTTGTCTGACCTCAGGGCCTCATTTCCTGCCTCATCCTCTACCTAAATCAATGGAATGCTGTTCAGTTGATTGAAGTCCAGGTACAACAGACTTAGGAGATGTCGTGGCAGATGCCAGGCCTAGGGATATTTTGTCAGTCTATTCTCTTTGTTCAAGTATTCCACCATTTGTTGGTTTTGCCATCTGTCATGCTCTGCCTGGCCGACTCCCTTTGTTCTTGTTGACTGTGTGGTGGGCCCTGCTGCCTACATTTAATTCATAGCTCCTGACCAAAATCTGAGCCAACATCCAACACAATTGTTATTCATTACTGTAAATGTAAATTTAAAATTTCAGTAATATACATGTACTGTAGACATAGATGGCAATATATATATATATTGATGGATATTTTCACTGGTTTCTTAGTCAAAGAATTGCACCGGTGAATATGATACAATACACTACCCTTCATATTTTAAAATGGAGAATATCGTGTGTTTATATGAAATTCTTTAGTGATTCCAAGGGCTGGTGAAAAACACTCCTAACTGCATAACCTTTCTCTGAAAATTTCAAACAGAAGAATATCAGCAGAGGCAAAGGTAACTGATAAAGAATGAGTTTAGACTTTCTCTTCATTTTCCTTAGTCCAAAATGCAAAATCTACAGTTTTTACTCAAAAGGAAGAAATGTATTGAAAGAGGAAAGCAGCCTGGTTAAAGAAACTAAGATATGTTTAAGTTTGTATCCTTATGAAAGGAAAAAAAACCCAGAAAAACAAAAGACAGCGTGATGTAATTAAATTGAATTAGGTGAGATCTTGGAGGCAAGCCTTACATAAAATGTGAGGAAAAGCTTTTAACTTCTCTGAAGTATGGTACTAGTTGCAGAAAAAGAAGTAAGAAGAGCAGAAAGAGACTGACTTGGCAAAATCATGAACTCATTACTGACATCAAAGGATAAAAAGTGTATGAAAATTATAAACTAAGTTAAATTATTAAGGATGTGCATAAGGATGGTATGCATATTATATCGGTTTTCACAAAAAGAAATTAAAAATTTCAGTTATGAGAAGCTGCGTAGTACAATTATTACCACAAAGAGCTGAAAAAACTCAGGCAAGAACACAGTAGAGTATGGATAGAGGAAGTAAATATTTTCTTATCAACGCCTCACAAGCTTCATCATAGGCTAGTTACAAAAAGAATAACGGTTCTTACTGGTTATTTTGCGAAGGATACCTGGCAGAAAACTGAACAGATGTAGCATGTTATCTTTTGAGAAGGAAAAAAGGGAGTCGTGTCATCATAGATCAGCTAGCTCAACTTCAGTTTCTAGAAAAACACTTTCGAACAAATACCCAAGCAAGCTTTTGTAAGCACTAAGAAGATAGTAAGAAAATGAATATCAACCTCCCCTTTTCAAAAATGAATTGAACCAATCTAGCTTAGTTTCCTTTTGTAGCGAATAACAGACCTTGTGGACTGTGGACTCCTAAGATTGTCACCTGGGATTGAATAGGAATTTTGTACAAGACAAGCTGAAAAGTTGGGCTAGTCACATTAGTCATCACTGTCAACCTGCCTGACTTCTAACAGTTGAAAATTCCTGTCTTCATTACAGTGCCTCGTGTCTCATTGACGTGACTTCACTTCCAAGGTTACAGAAAATGGAGGTTTAAAACTGAATTTATGTTTAGCAGACATTCTAGCCAACCACCAGATGAGGGTTGTAAATTAAAGAACTTTTCAAAAACATTTAAGGAAAATTGCAAGAGAATATAAAATAGTTTTAAATCCTTTCCTCCATTGTAAAGGACAATGGAGACACACTGGTGGGTCTTTAAAATGCTTGCTATTATATGAAATTTAAATGCAGAGTAATGGGTACAAAGAGATTTAAGATTATTTCTTGAGCGGGGTTTAATTGAGTAACTGAAGGGGAGCAGCCAGGGCCAGCTGACCCTGAGGGATGGGGTGTGTGGACGGAGCAGGGGGATAACACAACCGGCAGGACAGGGGCCCTGCCAGCCAGGACCCAGACCCAGGTGAGCAAGGCCAGCAGAGCAGACCCAGAGACCATGGCCACATTCAGCCAGGATCCCAGATCAGCAGGCAGGTTCACTGTGATGAAGGTCAAGTTGGCAAATCAGACTACAGGACTGGACCAGGCCTGGTGAGGATATCCAGGGTCAGACACAGCCCCATGATCACTAAGGCCATTAAGGCTTATTAGTGCCCTCAAGGCACTTCAGCCACAACTAGTTGTTCTGGGATAATTGTGCAGGCAGCAAAGGTATGCAAAGACCACTTACAGAAATGCCTTTTGTCTATGTGTACTTTTATATAAAACTTCAAGCTGTTTTCTAAACAGGTTTAAGATTTCTTTTTCTTTCTGACTTTATCTGTCATGCTATTACAACTTTTCTGTGCTGTGATTAGAGTTATAGCCAACAGTGACTGGTGAAAATGAAATTATTCAAGAATTCAGACCTAATTTTCATAATTTTCCAAGGCTCAGCAGTTTTCCTGAAGCTGTTATGGGTGGTTTGCTACTGCTCTCCCTCTACTGCAGTTGGCTCGTCAGTATTTGGTATCCTTTAAACTGACTTTGCTCTGGCATAAGCCAGAGCTTTTGCAGCTTCAGTGCTGATGGAGCAGGAAGGATTAAGCTCCTCTGCTAAATATGTGCCTACTGTAACCATGCATCTGACATTTGAGGTAGCAGCAAGTAATATCTTTTGAGCCTGCAAATCTTATCAAACAGCTGGGACACCTGCTCCCAGCCACAAAGTTTCTCTTTGTTTATTTTAACACTTCCAGTTTTCCTCTGCGCAAAAATTCTCTGATCAGAGACTCAAACTGTGTGTACACAGAGTATTAAAACAACACAGACCATACCAAGGTCTTACTGGATTAAAAGCAAAAAATCCAGACCAACGTTTCTGATCTGAATTTTCAAATGTACTGTAATGCATATTGGCAAAATGAGAAAGTTCAATTCATATAAGAACGTGAGTTGTTTCAGTAAATGAATTCATCCTTCCTCATAGCCACTGAAAGGGGGAAAGAACTTTAAAACAAAGGGAATAAACTAATTATTTAAATAATTCTTTCTTGTACTAAGTTGTATATGCCTTGTCATTTGTAACAGGTACTTCCATTTTTTACAGGAGTCTCCACTACTGGATGATGTTAGGAAAGTACCCTCAAGGCATCTTGCTGGTCAGCAAAACAAATAGTGAGTTTTGCCTATAACACCTTGAAAACTTTTCCCTTATTGTTGTCAGCAATTTTCTTCCACACAAAAGTCCTTTCATTTAGCTCTTGGTAGTCCTCCTATAGGCAAATAGAGTCAAACAGGTCAGTTTGCAAGTCACTAATTTCCAAGGCTAACGGTTGCTGTCTCCCAGGGGAGAAACGTGATTTAGAAAGGTTTTAAGAAACTGTTCCTTTTTTAATGAGCAAAACTGTGCCATAACTCAGCCTTACAGCATCTGTGTTTCACACTTTTATTACCAGTTCTGTCTTGCATCAGTATTTAGTAACTAAACTAATAGATTTATCAAAGTTCACTACTAAAAGAACTTAAAAGCCTTCACTGACCATCACAAGCAGTGTAGCTTCTTAAGCAGAGTGAGCTCTACTGCTATCAGTGTCCTGGAAAATGTACTATTTATAATTACTGCTTTGAGTTCTAGGTTACTATGCTATCCTGTGTACACTTACTTGGTTTTTGACTCCCTAAAACTACTAATATATATTTTATACAAGATATATGTATACAGTAAATAATCTGTAGGACTTTACACATGCTTACTTATGAATTTGTTAGAAACTTTTCAGTGAAATATTTTTCAGCAATTTGGAGTCTAAAACTGACATTCAGAATTACCTTAACTGAACTACATGTATTTGAGGAAAAATGCTGCTTAATCAGAGCAAGTGCCAAGTACTTTTTTATAGGAAAGTTTTATCAAATGGACAAATACAGGCTAGGAAAAGCAGTAAGGATTCTAGAGAAGGTTAGCGATTCACAAGATTGAATTCAAGTCAATTGCTGTTGCAATCCCACCCCCCCAAACCCTACAATACAGCTAGGTATAGAGAGAGGCATAGTCGAACACTCCTTCAAAGTGGAATTCAGTGGGCTTGTAATGTCCCTAATGTCTGAAGTTACAATTGAGAAGACATCTGTCATGGTTTAACCCTGGTTGGCAACCAAGCATCACACAGTTGCTTGCTCACCCTACACCCTGCTGGTGGGATCGGGGAGAGAATCAGAAGGGCAAAAGTAAGAAAATCTGTGGGTTGAGATAAGAACAGTTTAATAACTGAAATAAAATATTATAATAAATTGTGGTGAAAAGGAAAACAACAAAAAAAAAAAAGAGGAAGAAAACCCAATAAAAACAAGTGATGTAACTGCTTACTGACTGATACCCAGGCCGCCCCCGACCAGCGATCACTGGCCCCAGGCCAACTCCCCCCAGTTTACATGTATTGAGCATGATGTCATATGGTGTGGGATACCTCTTTGGCAAGTTTGGTTCAGCTGTCCTGGCTGTGTCCCCTCCCAGCTTCTTGTGCACCAAGCAGAGCATGGGAAGCTGAAAAGTCCTTCACTTATTATAAGCAGTACTTAGCAACAACTAAACCATCAGTGTGTTATCAGCATTATTCTCATGCTAAATCCAAACCACAACATTATGCCAGCTATAAGGAAGAAAATTAACTCTATCTCAGCTGAAATTGGGACAACATATTAAATGTCTTTTCTCACAGTCTCTACACATACTTGAATCTTTTTGTGGTGTTTCATAAATGTATTTTTAGTATGATATATGAAGAAACACATAAAGGAACAGAATGAAGGTTTCAGCAGTTTTTATCATATTTTTACTTTCTTGAAAAAAAACACAGGAGCTGATATTGCTTTACAAAAAAATCAATGAACTAGTTCTAGTTCATCCTTTAACTGGAAGTTGTGGGAAGGCTGTCTGTAGAATATTGGTGTTTCCTCTACTTCACCAGGTTCTTAGCGCTGACAGCTCTCTCTTCTATGGCGTTTGTGACTGAAAACAGGTGAAGAACAGCTGGCTCTGCCCTTGTGTTATTCTCCAAACTCTTTATCAGATATCACTTGGATCAGTTTTCCTAAGTTCACAACAAACATAGCCAGGTAACATGGCTGTGTGGATGACCACATCAGGTGGTCACGGAAAGACTGTGCATGTGGTGTACCTGGATTTTAGTAAAGCTTTTGACACTGTTTCCTCCAGCATTCTTCTTTAGAAACTGCCTGCCCATGGCTTGGACAGGCGTACTCTTTGCTAGGTAAAAAAATGGCTGGATGGTTGGGCCCAAAGGGTGGTGAATGCAGTTAAATCCAGTTGGAGGCTGGTCACAGGTGGTGTTCCCCAAGGCTCAGTGTTGTTTAACATCTTTATCAATGACCTGGACAAGGGGATTGAATGTACTCTCAGCAAGTTTGCAGATGACGCTAAGCTGGGTGGAAGTATTGATCTGCTCAAGGATAGGAAGGCTCTACAGAGGGACAGGCTGGATTGATGGCTTGCGACCAATTGAATGAGGCTCAACAGGCCAAATGCCAGGTCCTGCACTTGCGTCACAACAACCCCATGCAACACTACAGGCTTGGGGATGAGTGGCTGGAAAGCTGCTTGGCAGAGAGGGACTTGGAGGTACTGGTCAACAGCCGACTGAATATGACCCATCAGTGTGCCCAGGTGGCCAAGAAGGCCAATGGCATCCTGGCTTGTATAAGGAATAGTGTGGCCAGCAGAGCCAAGGAAGTCATCCTTCCCCTGTACTCAGCATTGGTGAGCCTGCACCTTGACTACTGTGTTCAGTTTTGGGCCCCTCACTACAAGAAAGACGTTGCATTGCTGGAACATGTCCAGAGGAGAGCCACAAAGCTGGTGAGGGGTCTGGAGCACAAGTCTGATGAGGAGCGGCTGAGGGAACTGGGGTTGTTTAGCCTGGAGAAGAGGAGGCTGAGGGGAGACCTTATCGCCCTCTGCAACACCTGAAAGGAGGTTGTAGTGAGCTGGGTGTTGGTCTCTTCTCCCAGGTAACAAGCAATGGGATGAGAGGAAATGGCCTCAAGTTGTGCCAGGGGAGGTTTTGATTGGATATTAGGAAAAATTTATGGACTGAAGGGGTTATCAGGTACCGGAACGGGCTCTCCAGGGAACTGGTTGAGTCCCCATCCCATGAGGTATTTAAAATATGGGTAGGCAAGGTGCTTAGAAACATGGTTTAGTAATGGACAGGTAAGGTTGGACTTCATGATCTTAAAGATATTTTCCAACCAAATTATTCTATGATTCAGTCTTTCAGGTATCTGGTTTTGGTGGTAATTTGTTTGTTGCCTATGTCAAATATTTTTCAATGGTACAGTGCTTAAGTAAACAGTCTTGTTACTTCCTGTCTACTACTCTTGAATAGTATGAAAATAAAAATATACAGGCAAAGGCAAGTAATCAAATTTTTTTTTTTTACATTCTGATATAGGCATATTCAGAGATCATGAACTTACTGAGAATTCATGAATTGTACAGGCAGGTTCTCTAAATAATCAGCTATCTGTTAATTAGGAAGAATTAGAATCTGAACTGTGGACAGATGCATGCAATTAGAAACAAGACCACATTATTTTCAATAAAGGAACGCAAATCAACAGCATGGGAACAGGTGCATAAATGTCACAGTCCATTAAAACTTATCACAGGTGCATTATGAAGCATGTGGAGAAGCAAGTCAAGTTCACTCACGAAAGACTGCAATCAGTTTGTTATTATGTAGTATGGAATATGGCAATACTTTTGCAAAATAGCTTTGCCTCAAGAAATACTTTTACTGCTGGATATGCACACATTTTTCTCCTTAATAATAACAGTAGTATTCAATTTGCTGAGCATTTTTTACTCAGACCGTGTTCTACATTAACATGTACTAACTATGTAACTTGAGACTGTGAGGTATCTGTTAATATCTAACCAAGAGATCTTACTTATCTTTAGACATGTGTCTCTGAACCTAGCCAAGATTCCTATATGGTAACTGACTGTTACACATAATTCTTCCAGCTCTTTTGGATGCTAGTAGATGGTTTCCCAGCAGCTCAGTTTGGTTCAAATGGTAGGATGGGAAAGGTCAGCCCCTTGTTTGGCAGTGACTGAGAAGAAAGATCAAGACACGTCTCCTGTATGGCCTGCTAAATGAGGGCTAGCAGATACAGCAGAAGTTTTATTAGTTGTAATAGCAAATATACATGTTCTTGCTCCTCTTTGAGTATCCATACAGAAATGTGCTACAGTAGAAGCACTTGGTAAAAAGCAATTTATAATTTTATTTGAATGTGACTCTAGGAATCCTAGCCATTAGTATTTTGAGTACATTTCTACAAAATAGCTTGGCCCAATTCTTTCTTGCTTCAAATTGGTATAATTCCATAGGCAACAAAGATCTGGATTAACACTACCAGCAATGAAGATCAGTTGCAGCAGTACAACAGAACGTAAATCTGAGGAGAAAATACCTAGTGTAAATATCCGTAACACAATTAGACAATCTACACTTTTTTTAACTATTGCTGCATCACTAGAAGTTCGTTTGTGTATTCACAATTACTTCCTAGTGACTTTCATTACCATATTTTTTAACAAAAAGGAGACCTTGAGGATTGATATAAGCAGCCAGCGAGTACGAACACGTTCTGTCGTATCTACATCTCCTCTAGGTGCCTCTTTTTAAAGATACACTGTCCAAAACAAGGAATGGTTGCTTTCAAGAAACAAAGAACAAATGATGAAGAAAATCAAGCTGAAGGATAACAAGTTTTGTGGATTTCTAAAACTGCAGTTTCAAAATGCAGTCTTGCTTGAGGAGCAATACAGTAAGCGTGGTGGAAGTTCTTTCTATATTAATTGGCACATGATATTAACAGCATCTTAGTTTGTTTTTTTACATGATGTCTAGCCATAGTGAATGTGAAGCACTAAATTTAAGGAGCAAATATGTAAATATATTCTGTTCCACTCAAAAGAAAAATATATTTTTATTCTGACAGAAAATGTCAAATTAATGACAAAGCAAAGCTAGATAATTTTTAGTCAGAAATGTTTCTCTGAAAACTTTCTTTAACAAGATATATTTGTGCTGTCAAATACGTTAGCTTTCTACCTGGCTCTTGGCCCATGTTCCTTCCCCGAGATTATCCTCACTGTGGCTATGGTGGTTCGCTCCTGAGGTCTCTTGGTCTAAATCAGCCAATTTTTCTCAGAGAAACTCAGGTGTACTTCTGAGGATTGTCTGTTCCAGGGACCACTACCACTAGGCAGCATGGAAAAGCCTGCACTGGTCTTGGGTCCCTACACAGACCACAGCCCTATTTCCATGAGCTTTGTGCTCTGAAACACCCACATGTGCATTCATTGCCAGCCTTAGGTCAGGCAGTTTGTGCCTTCAGCATAGCGTTATCAAAACCTTTCTCTGGTAGGTGCTGGAACAGACTTAGGTAGGAATTTTAGGCCATTGAGCAAGTACCTGGGAGGTGGCTGAATAAGAGCTTTTGTGAAGCATCACAGTCACACAGGTGGAAATTATTGCACACTGGTTGAAACTTACTTGATTTTATGGGCTGTTATTTTGAAATACATATTGAGGTTTTTTTGATGGAAGCAGATAACTTTCATTACATTTTGTGGAAAAACAAATTTTATCCTGGTTTGTAGCTCTAGTGTTTAATTGATAATTCAGGAGAACGACATTTTCTGAGTAAATTTTTGCGTTAATGGTCCTTATAGCTCTTTCTAGACACATGTTCCATATTCTTGAGCGCTTTTTCCTGACACATTTGAATTGACTGTTCCGTTGCTCCAATTAAATGTAACTGTCTGAGGTCATGATCATTGGGTGTGGTTGCCATTAATTGCATTAACATAGCATTCCAGATCGCTCAAGATCATGGTCATACTGATGGTTTTAGAGAACGTTGCAAACATCAAATTGCTGAATCTAGCCCCTACTGAACGTGAGCAGATTATAGCAGAACACCGCAGTCATGCACCGCCATTGCCTCTGTTGAGCAGATGGACTGCTGTTCTGAACTGCTAGTGACATTTTATTTTACATATATATATATATATTATTTATTTATTTAAAGGGAAGTAGCTTTATACTTAAAATGTTGGGAGTTGTAGATCTAAAACCCTGCTCATAAGTATATGCAGCGTGTCAGTGATATTAATTTCCAACAAAAAGGGACAGTAAAGGGTTTTTTTATGATCATGGCTAACCAGCTATTCAGAAACCTAGGGCTGTGGACACAAAGGCTGCAGTCTGTCTTAATGATCAGAGAATGGACACCCTGGCTATAGCGGTGTGAAATTCCTTGAAGTGCTGCTCTCTCCTCAGCAGCATCACTTCAGACTTTGCAAGAGAAGTCTGCCTCAGCCAGCTACTCCTCATCCATATTCAGGCACTGAGAGCACTGTATTGTCCTGTGCTGAAAAATCAATACTGTGAATACTGTGTGTGCTGAGCCTATTTGATCTCTATGGTTGTCATGGCTACACTTCAAGGTATTGATTCATCCACAGGGATCTCAGGGTTGGATGGTCCCTGTATTGAGGCAGAAATCTTTTGTCCTGTGAAATCTAAGCACATTCTACAAGGCACCCAGTTTCACAAATACTTAGACCACCAAAGTGGTTTTTTTTATCTTCTGGGGGTGAGGGTCGAAGGAGCAATTTCTAAAATACCTCTTGCAAATTCCAGCAGATTCTATTGCCAAAGACATTGCAGACATGATAAAATACATAGTGAAATTATATGGATGAAATGAAAGACTCAAAATACTGCTGGTTTGCTTCAGTGAACACAGTGCATCATGCAGACTGGGTGTATCCTCAGTAGCTGTTTCTTGGATCCTTTTGTTCATATATTGGATCTATTATGGTCAACTTAACAAAGGAAATCAATTGGAAAAGACTGTAAGTTGCATTAGAGCTGTGTATTAGAAACTGCTGTTTCATACTGGTTATTCATACAGTTTACTTTTTCGTAGATACATGTATATATGCATAAATGTATTCATAAAACAACAGGTACCAAATTACATATGCTGTATTTATCCTAATTTTACCCAGTAGTCATGTCTCTCTGTTTAGAAACCTTTTTTTGCTTGTATTCACCAAAGTACCTGATCCATCTATGATTGTTACTGGCTTTGATCCCCTGGAACATGTGTAACAATTTATGTCGCAATGTCTTAGCCAATTTTACTGACAGGGAACCGATTAAAGTAATTAGTAAGGTAACACAATAAGAGTGTGGTTTGACTAAGACCAAAATGCAAGTCTTTGAGGTCCAAAGCTCTAGCCAGTAATCTAATCTCCCATTGTCTTAGATAAATTGTGTTTTGTACATTAGCATTTCCAAAACCAAATTATTATTGGAAAAAGGTGAATCTTTAGTGGAAATTACTAAACACATGGAAAGAAGAGAGCCAAACTGCATCTTGTATTTATAATCCAGTGTTGCCCTGTGTGACAGTGTAGATCTTTCTGTAAAAAGACAGGGAGATGCATAATGGGGAACAATGTTGGACAGCTTTACAAATAGAAGAGGTGCGTTCTCCTTAGTGTGTTGTACATTGAGAAGACTGGGCTTCTCTCTCCTGGCAAGGATGCAGATACACATTTTGAGTGTTGGCTTGGGTTTGGGTGAAAGGGTGTTCAGTGAAAGGGTATGCATGTCTATGATGCTTGAATTCACACCATAAAGTTTATGACACGTGAAGCCCATGTCATGTGCAGAAATAGCTTTCTCAGTTGAATCTGTCTATTGGGTAGAAGTCAATGAAAAATCCTGAGGAACAGAGGGGATAGGAAGGCTAACGGTTGCCTCAGCCTGCTGCTTGCTCTCTGATCCCGGGTGAGCTCTGAGGGATTGTTGCTATTTTATTGGACTCTTTTGACTCTTCCGTCCAGCTGGATCCCTCTCAAAGGTCTGTCCTTCTCTCACTAAGGATTGTGCTGCTGAAATTTAGGGAATTGTTTTTCTTCAGGATGAGGCACTGAGGTCCCATTGTATTTCTGTCTATAGGAATTTCTGGGGTTCATAGCAGCAAACTTATCCAGTTGGTGTTGTCTCTGCTGAAATGCAAAAAAAAACCCTTCATAGGAAACCTACCAGTTTTCCTGAGCTTTAAACAGTTCCAAAGAGTTTTGGATTGTATTTATGTGAGCCTGTATTCCCTCTTATTCCCTATGCTAGTTTTCCATCTGTGGTTTCTTTCTTTGAAATCATTGATGGTGTACACATATAGGAGATGATCCTATATGTGGAGGAAGCACTCTAAAAGATCTCTTTTTCTTTGGTTATCCTCTGTGGATATACATGTTGGGTTAGTAAGAATGAGTGCTGAGCTTCATTTCTTTGTTGGACTTCAAGAAGATCTTTCTGCAGAGAAAACTTCTGGAAATAGCCTTGTATTTCTACATTCCAGGTGTCAGTACAGCCAGCAGATGGTCCTATTTAGGTCTTGAGCTCTGAGTATGATTTTGGTATCCATTACAAAATATGTAATTCTAGCTGGCCCCAGCTGAATGCTGGCCCCAAATTCCTGGTCAGCCACAGCCCAAGCCTGAGAACTCACACTAGAAGACAACTGGAGGTATTTTTGAGATTCGATGTGTGTTACAGTGTTCTCTTTCTGGTATCAAGAGCAAGTTAACCTCACTTTCTATACACAATTGACTTTCTCCTTCCCTCCCTGGAGTTTTTTGTACTTTTCAGTAATATTCACTAATAGGGTGGATACTGTTTAATGTCTTCAGTTTTGATCTCCCTTCTTATCTGGGATTTTCAAACTTCAGTCATTTTCCATGAGGCATATTCAGTGAGAAGATGAAAACCAAGGACTTGATATTGCCAGAGCTTTGCTCCTGATAGAATATAGACAGCTTCTTGCAATTAATCTCATCCTGACTTGTGCTGTACTCTAAAACCGTGTGTTAAGATCTTGGTTAATTCATATGATAATCACAATGGGTGTTTTAAGCTGAGATCCAGAGCACAGACTCATACTAGAGCATACTGTTCCCACTCTGGCAAAAAACGGTATTCACGTGCTCCTGAATATCACCTTTTAAAGAAACAGTTGTGGAATCAGAATCTGGAGAGACTGAGGGCCCTGACGTTACTAATACCACGTCCCTGGTCTTTTGTGGGCATCTTGTCCAGGCTATGAGCAGAGCTGGTCAGAAGCATCTTATGATTCTGTTTAAGCTGATATACTGTCTCTTAGTAGTGTGCATTGGCTTGGACTCAGTGCTGTGCCAATGTGACTACAGACCTGGCTCATATCTGACTATCTAGAAAATAGAAAGAATGAGCTTCAATGTACTTCTAACTCATATATAGACACTTTAAATATACTCACACAAGGTAACCATGTCTGTGAAAGCTGACTCCTAGATCTTGTCTGATTTCTGTGGAGTCAAAAATTCATCCTAATTGTGTAAAGAAAGGATCAGGATCAAGTAATAAAGTATTGTTTTGGGAATGATATTGTACTGTTATCATCACTATTGTTTAGTTATGGGCACATATTTCTATCCACTGTTTTAAGGAATGTAGAAATACAATAAATGAGCGAACTTCTTTTTTAAAAAAAAGAGTATATTTGACTGGAACTTTCCTGCAATAAGATGCAGTAAATAGCCCTAAAATATTGTTTCTTTCTCTTTTATAAAAAGAAGTGGAAAATAGGACCATAAAATGGTTTTAAGCTAGTTAAAGCACAAAAAATATGTGTTGGGGTTTAACTGCAGTCGGTAACTAAGCTCCACACAGCTCCCTGCCCACTCCCCTGCAGTGGGATGGGGGAGAGAATCAGAAGAGTAAAAATAAGAAAACTCGTGGGTTGAAATAAAGACAGTTTAATAGGGAAAGCAAAAGCTGTGCACACCAGCAAAGCAAAGCAAGGAATTCATTCACTGCTTTCCATGGGCAGGCAGGTGTTCAGCCATCCCCAGGAAGGCAGGGCTCCATCACACGTAACGGTGACTTGGGAAGACAAATGCCATCACTCCGAACATCCCCCCCTTCCTTCTTCTTCCCCCAGCTTATATAATAAGCCTGACATCATATGGTCTGGAATATCCCTTTGGTCAATTTGGGTCAGCTGTCCTGGCTGTCTCCCCTCCCAACTTCTTGTGCACCCCCAGCTTCATCACTGGTGGGGTGGGGTGAGGAGCAGAAAAGGCCTTGACTCTGTGTAAGCCCTGCTCAGCAATAACAAAAATATCCTCGTGTTATCCACAGTTTTCAGCACAAATCCAAAACAGACCCCCATATCAGCTACTATGAAGAAAATGAACTCTAACCCAGCCCAAACCAGCACAATACACGATATGCAGATTGGATGGTTTCAATCTGCTTACCTGTCATCAGTTTAAGAGAAAAGGGTAGAATTTCCACTTTAGTGTATCTGAAGGTATGGGATTCTGTCAGTGACTATATTATATATGATAAAAAACACCTATGAAAAACAAACCTGAAGAGAAACATGCAGAAAATAAACTCCAACTATTAGCTCCACTCTGTTTTATTTTATTTGATTTTGTTGTTTGGGAGAGAGGAACTTGGTGATGACTTACTGTCTTGCAGCAGTGACTGACTGAAATAATTTTTTGGCTGATGTGAGGTTAAAAGTTTTGTCAATTCTGTTAAATTAAGAACACAAATTGTTAGGCTTTGTATTGATGCACTCAGAGTCAGTGCTAAGATGTTCCTTTTCAAGGTGTGTAGGTGAAATAGGGTGAGGATAAGGCACAGATGATATCAGACAACAAAAGAAGAAGGGGAGTTGGGACTAAGGGGGAATGAGATATCAGTGCTAGCTGTGCCTCTGTTGATAACTTCACCCCAAACTCTGAATATCTCTCTATTTGCAAAGTGGAACAGTGATAGTTAAGATCTACTTAAAATCATGGTGGAGTTATTGTGCCTGCTTTTCAAGAACAAACTTTGAGAGGAAAAACCCACTACAGCATTTTTTGTTTATTTATTTATTTGTTTTTAATTTGACACATGTACTATCAGAAGAAAGGAAAAATAGTCATATTTCAGAGATTCATCATGCTCCATCTCTGGTTACTGCAGATAGTCTTCTAGAAAGCTTTCTAGGTGTTTAGAAAAAGCTGTAGTTCATCTCTTTCTAGGAGCCTGGGATTAATCATTCATTTATGAAGTATTCAAGGTCAGACTTTCAGCAGTAATCTGCTTAGAAGATTTTCCTGTAGCTGATGCATTTTTAAACCCTGGGAAAAGAAGCTGTTGCAACCAGCTAATGGGCATTTCTACATAACTGCTATAGACTGCAATCTATCTGGAGAATACTTTAACTGTATGTTCTTTCTTGCTTTATATTTATTTCTGAGGGATTGATACCTCTAAACACACGTGTGTGTGCACACATATGCACATGCCTCACAATCCACAGTGTTTTTTAAAGTCAGAAGGAGAGATTTACCATAGATGTGAGGTAATTCAGTCTTTATGAGGTTAGGAGAATCATCAGTTCTACTGAGAGGAAAATATAGCCTAAATCCTGTTATTGAAGGATTAGATACTTTTTTTTTTAACCTTTTATGTCTCAAGGATAATTCATGATACACTGAAAACTCACAGTGCCTGTGAGTTAGGGGGAGTTGAACAAAATGTACACCGAATGTCATTGGCAAATGTCATACCTAAGTGTAAAGACTGTAAAGAGCAAAGACTTCCCATCACCTCTTAGCTACAGTATAAAAGGTGTCATTATTTATTTAACCCCTCCATACTATATTAGAAACTGGATTCTAAAACAGTTATATTTGAACCAATTTAAACCAGACCAATATCATGTGGTCTGATATATGATGGCAAAAATGCACTGCCTCCTCATGAGACCTACCAAAACTTGTATTCTGTGATAATCTACAATTAAAATTCTTGCTAACAGCAGGAGGCTCTGAGGAAGAGAGAAATGGCTGTGAGGAGTCACTGCAGCTTAGTTCTGCAGTTTTCTTAACTGCAGAGAGATCTTAGAGTACAGTTCAAATAATTTACTACTCAAATATTTCTTTTGCAATAAACATTTGATTATGGAGAACTGACTAAGAGAGCATCTGTTAAATTGTTTTAAATAACTATATCACTTAATCAAAACAGGTTCTCAAGTGGAGTTGTTAAAGTTCCATTTTGGAGGGTTTCAGCATTTGCATCTGCTGAATGATTTATTTCTCTGACATTAGCTGAATATTATGGGGGAAAACACAGTTCGACCTCAGGCGAGCTGGCATGAGACGTGAGACTGTTCCAGGTTGAATTTTCCTTTTTAAATTTTTCATGAAATACTCTCAGCAGGGCCACTGTTCATCTCTGAAAAGATTTTGAACCTAATAACTGTAACTGCTTCAGTCCAACCATCAGGAAAAAAAAACACAGGGGAAAAAAAAAAAAACCCTCCACTGAAAAACATGCATTTCATCAAAGCTCTCTTCCTGCTTTTACTGCACCATAATAACACTGAGTAGGTTTAGGGGCCATCAATTGTAAAATTATCATTTTTCACCAAAGCAACATTATATTAAATGCTTAATTATTCATTACTAATGCTTGTCATGGTGAAAGATTGGTCCCAGCAATTTTTAAAGCAGTAGGCCTGGGTTTTCTTCCTTGAAGGTTAATGGCTGAGCCCTCGGTTTCATTAGCTTCCCTAAACGTAGTGCACCTCATATGTCACAGCTTAGCTTTTTGCTTGCTCTCTTGTCTCTTCCTTAGTGACTACACAGTCACAATGCTAAATATTTGGTAGGGTCTGTTGCCTGGCTTTGTTTTGGTGTTTGCATTGGGACAAATGGTTCACCCTGGCAGGAAAGATGGGTGGCAGCAAGAGTGAGGTTGGGGGCCCTGTAAGATATAATCATTCTTGGCTAGGCTGAATCATGCCTGCTGGGGCATTTTTAAAATGGTGGCACTTAGCTTTAAATGGAACAAGCCGCACTGAGATTATGAGGAAATTATGCAACTTGCAGAAAGCTATTTACTCACTTGAAATTATACGCATGAAATATTGATGGTGCATTAGTTACATGATGGCGATAAAAGTGGACTGCATTCAGTCTTGCTAGGTACAAGGCCACAGGATTACAGCCTTAATCTTTTTCTCTGCAAACCTCTGAATGTTTAAGGTTTATATTTTGCAGGCCAATTTCAATATAACCTGTAAATTTAGGGTGAAGGTTGTTTGGAGTTTTTCAGAACCTTAACGACATCAAAAATCCCATGTAACAGAGAGGTCATTCATTTCATTGACATGGAGAAAGGCTGTGTTTTTAATATGGCTAGAGGAAATTTCTCCACATGTTGTTTTCATACTGCTGTCCTTATGCACCCTTAGAAGTAAGGAGTTTTGAATACAGGATTGGGCCCACTGTACTTGATGCACTTTTTCTTTTTGAGCACTTCTCCAGCTCTTTTAAAAGAACAAGGTAAGCCTGAGTAACTATACTGAGTAGAACATTTAAATTAAAAACTAAAGAACTAAAACAAAGCAGACCTAATTGTATTTTTTCCATCAACTTTACCATCACTGCTCGAGCCGTTTCCTTGCTAGTTTTTTTTGATTTCTGAACCTACCAGAGCTTTCTATTTAGCATTTTTTTTCCACCCAGTGCCCACTCCACTAAAGCTGAATGGGTGGCATCTTGTACATGATGCTAATTACTGAACTTGATTCCTATAAATAAAGCCAGCGCTGTATAAATAATGAATTTTGAACCTATCTATACATGCCCTAGTGTTCTATAAATAAAAATGTGGTAATTTTCAGCAAAGCTATTCAGTGCACTTTAAAGGAGATAAATAATTAATACAGATTCCATTTAGTTATTGAAGAGGCACTGTCAAGATAAAAATCATTGGAGTTTTTAACAAAATTCCCTGATTGCTAGTAGTCAGATTGATAAATGAAAACAGAATTATTTGAAATATCTAGTTCAGGCTTTGCCTTTACTATCTCTATTAATACCCACCCTTTAGAGACAATGATGGAAAAAGAATATCTGACCAGAGAGCAAACGGGGGCCCAGAATTGCCATTTTTTTTTTTTGCTATCTGTGTGCTTTTCACATCTTTCCCTTGCTTCCCCCATTCTCTTATCCTAAAAAATATGCTAAAAGTTTAAAGTGCCTTAAAGGAAATAAAATACACTTTTAATTAAGGATATAAATATGTTACAGTTATGAGATTAGGGATCAGAATACTGTGGCATCCCATTTTCAGGAATGTCTTTTTCTGTAGCCTACCAAAACTGGTGAACAGTCTGGTAGTTCTCACGTTTTATAGCTAGTGTGCAGTTTCATGGAGCTGCAGAGGAAGTTTATGTAACAGAAATGCACATTTTTTTTCAATGAGTTACACTGGGAGCAGAGAAGCCATTCAAAAAGGCTTCTCAGGTTTCCTACTGAGTACCAAGCTCCAGTGCTGAAAACAAGCTCCTCGTGGCTTTCAGGCAGGCATATGAAAATCGCAGCAGAGTCGTCTTCACCAGGACAGTGCAGCTTCTGGAGCTGGGAGATTTGAATTAGGGGTTCAATGACAGTTCTTAACCCTCTGATGGGACATTGTTCAGGAAAAGGGCCAACCCTAATTTCTCCTTCCTAACTATGTGCAATATCACTGGTTCAGATTCTCTGGACCTGGACATTCCTGGCCCAAAGCGTTGCTGCCTCTTAGAAAAAGGTGGAAGACCAAATAGAAGAGGCCTGTTGGGGGCTACCAGCTGGACCCTGCTGCTTTATGGCATCTAACGCAATACCACCTACATGCTGCACTTTCCTCAAGCCAATTGTCCCTTAACTCTTTGGCAAAACCCTTTCTCTGAGTTTTATATGAAGATGACCAAGTAATGTCTGTACTTGTAACACCATTGCTTAATTGGGACACATTTTGGGTTTGTTATTGTACTTTTTAAAAAATGCCCTATCTTCTTACTAGTATTCAGTTCTACATTAGCAAAGAATTGACACAGATGATGAGGTAATGAAGGCCTTTTCCAGCAGGAACATTTAGGATTATAAAGCATAAGTGTTTTTACTGTATTTCATTTTTAACTTAATACAAAACAGCCCTGTTTGTTTCAGCTAGCCTGGGAAAGCATAAGTGTTAGAAAATGGTCTTCTGAGAGGTTTACAGAAGAAAACAGAAACCATATTTAAGAAGCCACCTGCTAAGTCCACAATTTATAAAAATATTTGGAAGATAAATTAAGAAAAGGAGAGGGGAAAAATAATTATTACAGCATATCATAGAGGGTGCTATTTATTTAACCACTATTAATGATAAAACAAGGATTTGCTATTCTGATCTTAACTCCTTTGCTGTTTATTCTACAAAGAAATGGTAGAAGGGGCAGAGGAGCACAAATGATGATTAACAGCATCCTTCTGCTGCAGCAGAATTCAGAGCATGTTGTTGAAAAACTGCTGAAGGTTGCCCACAAGTGTTTCCGTTTGCTTATCCTTCTTTGGGAACCTTTATACTCATATGTTTATTATTCACATTGTGACAGCTAAGCAGAATCGAAATACAGAGGAAACCTTAGTCTCTTGTACATGTGCAGGCCAAAACCTCAAACCTCCCTCCCCGCAGTATACAAACATATTTTCTTCTAAGCACTTGGAAAAAGGAATTTGGACAAAACGCTTAGGCTCTTTTCTGAGTTTTTAAGTTAAGCATAAATTATGTCCTTTCAGTGTGGCATGTTTTCTCCATCTGTGAAGGTTAGGTCACATCACATAGGAGTCAAAATCTTACAGCATCATTGCCTGCTGGCTTTGTTAGTTGTTTAGCACAAACATACTTGAAGTACCAGTGGATCCCAGGGTTGGTCTGCACCTCTGAGAGCCCTGTGAAAGGTTTAGGAGCTATCTAAGTATAACTTTAGGATTGTAGGAAGTAGGAGGTAGGGACTACATACTAGGACCAACATTCAGCTTATATTCAGAAATGCTTCTCATGCTACTGATAATAGATGTTAGCTACTGTACAGGCTTCCAGGTTGTTCCTGCTGTACTCTTGAGGAAATTTGAGTGCAGGCTGAAAGAGCAGATTCCAGTCCCAGTAGTGGTATATTAGCAGAGCTGCTCAGCTCAGCTGAAGTAATGTCACAGTACAACTACACTGCTCTCAGTATGCACTGCAGCCAATTGACATCTCTCTGTGTTGCACTGTGTTATGTAGTGTAAGTGTGCCCTAAAAAAGGTAAGGGAGAGCCTCTGGTATAATTTCACTTCATTCAGGAGAGGTGGGCTAGACTCAAATAGTACATTATAGCTGTGAAGATTAGGAACTCAGAAAATTAAGTGAATGAACTTCATCTGCTACATTTCCAATCATGCTTGATAACTATCTGGTAGTATACATGAGGAAATACAAGTGTGTGTACCATGAATCTCTGGAAATATTCCAGGCATAAAATTTTTGCTAGAAAAGTCCTTCCCCCGCAGCTTTTCACCTCAGGGGTGTTCTACATTTTCTTTTTTCTTTTTTTTTTTTTTTTTTTCTGAATTGGCCTAATCTGTCCTTTTAGATAAAATTCAATATCATATTTAATACTAATATCCAGCCTTGCTAAATATCATATTCTGAATGTTTAATTATTTTGCATGTAGAACATAATTAGCGATTTGTTTCCTAAACAGTTTTCATCAGAGGTTCCGAATGAATAAGTAAATGGCATTAACACCATCTCAACACAATTATTCTCTCACAGGAACATTGTATCATGTAAAGTAGTTTCACACCGGCACTGAAAAAGCAAACTCATTCTATTGTGCTGAATTCATGTTCCTTTTTGAGGGTGTATCTGCAGATAGTCAGCACACTGCACTGAGTGCTTTGGAGAGTAAAGAAGTTACATGGGTTCTTTTCCTAATGAACATGTCCACCTCCATCTGTCTGCTTTCATCTTCCCTGAATGCGTACGCCAAGATTGTAAGAAGAATTGGAGCAATGAAAATAATTCAATATTTTCACAGAATATTACAAGTTTGCTTGCAAGCATGATGGAGAAATTAGTAAGTGGGAAGTGTCCCTCAGTCTGGTCAAGGTCAGTTTGTTGTCGACAAAGACCATCCTTCCCAGTGCAACCCTCTTCTTGAAACCCTACATTAAGACCTCAGAAATGCTCAGTTACCTTCAAAGAAGGAAGGCAAAGGGAAGATTCAGTCAGTTGTGGATAAACTTTTGGAGAAATTTTTGACAGAATGTTTCTTCATTGGAAAATTCTGACTTGTCTTAACTGAAATTTTTTTCAGAGAGGTGCTACTTTTGAGAACTTTATTTGAGAAATGGCCTTGAGGTCACATTTGAAATTTGATGTCAGAGCATAGAATCATAGAATACGAGGTTGGAAGGGACATCAAGGATCATCTGGTCCATCATCTGAGCAAGAGCACAGTCTAAACAAGATGGCACAGCACCTTGTCCAGCTGCATCTTGAAAGTGTCCAGTGTGGTGAAGTCAACCACTCCCCTGGGGAGATTATTCCAATGGTTGACTGTTCTCATTGTAAAAAATTTTCCTCTCATGTTCAGTCAGAATCTTCTCAGGATTAACTTCTACCCATTACCCCTCATCTTTTCCATGTGAATCCTTGTGAAAAAGGATTCTCTATCTTCTTTGTAGACACCCTTTAAATACTGATAGATGGTGTTGAGATCATCTCTTAGCCTCCTTTTCTCAAGGCTGAGCAAAACAGATCAAATCCAATTGAAAGCCAAATTGTGAAGATAATGTACCAAAAGGAATAGCTACATGCAGCATACTGAATGTTCATGATCTTTTGGCTTCTGAGAAGAAGGGAAGCACATGCAAATACTTGTGCTAGAAATACCCTCATGTATCATCCAAGTAACATTTGGAAAGAGGGGAAGATAATATCCAAATGTTCAGGAAACAAGTATGAATGCTGGATAGAGTTCTGCTTCTTTTATGCCCTCTGAGAGAGAAATGAAATCTGGGTAAAGCAAAACCTCCACCTTTGAGATTGTTGTCTTGGAATTTTTTGCTACAATGTGAAATGTTTCTGTTAGAAAAGACTTTTACTTCACAGTGTTCTCAGGCTTATTTAAAACATGTTCAATCTAGTGGAAACTAAGTGGCCACTGATTTCTGAGCTTTTTGGATTTGAACCCTTAAGGATAGAGAGATACTTGAAGAGAGGTTGCAAAATGATGTTGTAGTACACAAGACGCTTGGAGTTGGAGAGATTTTGCAATAAGGTTTCCTCTAGTCTCAGAAGCAAGCTTGCTGTTGATGTTGTGCTGATGCTTATGAAACAACTGAGGTGAAATACCTAAAAATGGATGCTGGCTGCCTTCTCTTTCAAAGGCTGTTACATCACTGTAGTGGGAAACTAAGGCTCTCCTCTCAGCAAATTGGCACCAATATCTTTCAGCTCTTTTCCAGAAAGTCTAATGGTGTAGCTGTTGATCAACGATGTAACTTTTCATACCAAAATTTAATAAGTTCAGAGCATTACAGGCTCTCTAATGCTAAATCATTTGCTGCTGTAGATTGGAAGGGCAGCACTAAAACTAAATGAGGTAGACTGATCTACACCACACAAATGGCTGGCCAATATATTGTTATTTCATTCTGCATTTTAATATTGAAACCCTTGAGGAAAAAAACCTGCTGTATTCACTTCTGGTGTTTCAAAGTACTATCTTTGATGCTTCCTTACAGGAGACATGGCAAAAGTATGAGATGTGGCACGGAGCTGGTGTCAAACATCATGGGAATGAAATGTTCAGGTATTTCTGAGTCTGCCTGTATTGATCCATCCTTAGCATATCTGATACAATCTTCTTTGCTACAGGCAAACCAAGATAGTACAGAAGAGTCAAAAGAAGCTGTAAGTGGAAGTGGCATTTCCTGTATTTTTATTTTATTTTTTTTTCCATGGATGCGCAGTATATATTGAAGCAATTCAAAACAATTAAAGTGGGAAAAATCACCACATGGTGTAAGTTGCCATGTCACCCAACGTAAATTGATTTAACTTTGTGGCATTTATTTCCCTAAGGACTTAACTCAGTACGTATGAAAAAATAGGATACATATGATATATGTTTACATGAAAGCTGTGTTGTCCAAGAGAACATAAAGAGCTTTGATCTGTATTATGTACAAAAAAATAAAGAACAAAAGCCAACCCAGTAAGGGATGTAAATCATATTTGAGAGAATCCTTCATAAATTTTTAAATTAAATATTTCCTTAGAATTCTTTTCCAGATAACAAAGAATTAATCATTATTAGGGTTTTATTCCTTTTGAAACTAACAAATTTTAATGCCAAATGAAGCAATTTTTTAATTTATAATACATATGATGATGTTTGTATAACATAAATTTATAGCATGTAAATAATCTGCCACAAAGAAGCATTTTCAGATATGTGGTACTTGTAACTAAGCACTGAGGATTTAAAGTGCCCTTTTGTCCTCAGGCTACTTGTGCTGAGCACTGTTGCTGTTCAAGGAATGTTCACTCAGGTGGGAGAGCCACTGACATGCAACCATGTGCTCTGTAGGTTTGAATAGCAAAACAAGACACTTTTCCATCTTTTAACAAAGTCCAAAGCAACTGTCTCTGTAGTCGTAGCTGTACCTTGTCTTGTTCAATTCTGTGAACCTGCTGATGAGATTTGCACTCTGTGCAGGAGACTTGGCTGGAGGTCTGATTCATTCACTATTTCTTCTTTCCTTTTGAAGCAACCCAGGTAGCTTTTTTAGCACTCCCAGGGCAAACCCCAGGTGCTCCTTAGGCTTCAGGATATCCTCTTATCAGACATAGGCACTTGTCAGCAATCCCAGAAGGCTCTATTTATCCCATTTGTCCCTGTAGTATGATCACAGAGCATGGTCAGGAACCCAGGAGTGGTTTTTTGCTAACCACAAGAGAAGACAGGATCTGTAGTGATTCCAGACTCAGGGTAGGTATGGGTTGCCTTCAAGGGAAAAGCGGTCATGAGGCACTTGAGTCTTCATGTTGCTCATGGGACCTTGTTCTCAGGTGCACAGTAGCCTGCAATTCAAGTAAGGGAAAGATTCAAAGGCAGCAACCACACCGAAAGAAGTAGTTGTGTAAGTCATCTATTTCTCATCTGTGTTGAGAGAAAGCTGATCCCTTGTTGCTGCTATGAGAGAATACCAGGAACATTATTTCCTTTCTGTTCAGATGGCCCCCAGTTAAGAACTAAGCTGGAGATATTTATGTCAAGATTATCTGCCAGTTGTCATAGGAGAAGAGCCCATATGATGTCTTTGAATCACCTAAATCAGGCAGGCATGCATAATAAAGAAGTTGCAGACGTCCTAGCCTGAGGTCCTATAAATTTGGATAAATATGGACAGGCATGGAAGATGGCTTGAAATAACAGCTCTTTTGTTAATTCTTAGATTTTTTAACACAAATCTGGCAAATTTTAATGTTTGTATTAGGAGCTCAGTTACTGTATAAAGAATGCCAGAGATCCTGATTTTTTGTAACAGTGAGTTTAATTCCTTCTCTCGGTTTTGGACAAAAGCTCAAAAAAAATCAAGGATGTGCTATCAGATTCACAAAATTATGGATATATAGGTTTTTTTTCTGTTAAATGTCAGAACATTTACATTTTGCCTTTCAAGTCCATGTCATTGTCTTCTTGGATGCATCATCTTTGAAAGTTCAGGAATAGGAGTGATTATGTGATCAGGTTGCTCTCTGAAGTTCTGGCTGGATACCATCAACCCTAAGCTTCCTGGTTGTTGGGTTTGACTTTTCATGCCCCACCACACTCCCCACACACCGGTGACCTCATGCCAATCATGCGCGCTCTCCTGTTGTTTTCCTTGTCCTGTGTTCATTAGTCCCTCACCTCTGTTTCCTTTCTTTTCTTTTCCTGTTTACTTAAAAAACACATATCCAATAACGTTTTTAAAAGGCCAGGTCCTTCTGGTAACCCCTCTTTCTGCAAAGATAAAAATCTCTGGATGTATGGCAAGATCCCAATGCAAGCCATGTTTTTGTTCATGAAACACTTTATTCTTTGTCTTGTCTATTTAAACTCTAAGGCTTTAATTCATCTCACCAAATGCAGATGTCTCCAGTGTAAACATTCAGCTCTGAGCTAGTCATTGCAGTTTCGCTTTATAGAGAATGCAGGAATAGGCACTTGTAGAGTGTGATTCAAATAATTCTAAAATAAACAACTAAAATAGGGTAGATAAATCATACTTCAAAGGTGCCGATTACTTTTGAATGACCATAAAGGGAGACAAGGACATTGCTTTTCTCCAAATGAGCCTCAGGAATTTGGTACAAGTAGCCTGCCTTTATTGGGCACTCTGGAGGGTACCCAACAACATGCCAGGAGGAATAAGGCTCTCCACACGAGCCTGGGTATTTTTGTTTATGTGATAATAATCACATGCGAGTCCTATGTGCATTCTTATTCCTCTTTGCTGCATTGATACTTTGGCCAGACTGATCATTCCAGGTTTGTCTGTATCCAGTTGTTACTGAAATCCTTATCCTGAAATTAGTTCCTCTCCCTCCTTGCTTGGCTACAGCTTTTCTGAATGCTTGTCTTGACTCACAGCATTGATGCTTCTGCTGTCTTGTTCTGTAGTCTCAAATTGCTCATCATGAAGTTATAAACCCAAATTTACTTGAGGTAGAAAAGTTTTTAAGAAGTAAAGTTGTGATATCTTAATCCTTCTTTGTACCCCTCTGTGCAAATCATCATCTCAGAGTAGTTGTACTCTCTACCCTGGAGGCAGTGTTGTGTTCCTGGGAGGAATGCCCACTTGTTTACATACATAATGGCAAGATAATTTTTTAGGGAATCTTGAGGGGCAGAGCAGGGGCTTTAACTCAGGAAAAGTTACTGAAGGTGGAGATAGGACATATCTAAGGACTGGGGCAGGTAAATCCAAGCCCATCCATCTCCTGTGAGTCAGTCACCTTGTCTTTTTTCCCAGATATACTCTGTAAGGTGCCTTTCACCAAGAAACAGTTCTCATATGGCATGGTATAAGAGGCGAAGACTGTGAACTGCAGGGGCAGAGGAAGAACATTTGATAACTATTAGCATAATCTTCACAAGGATCATGTAACATCTACTAGACATATATTTTCTATACGAAGCCAATGCAGCCCTCCTATGGGTGAATACAGCTCTGAAAGCCATGCATGTCTTAGCAGAATTTGGGCCTGTACTTTTAATGTTCCAACATGTAATTAAAAAAAGGTAGTCTGGTACCTGATTGGATGGAAAAAATATGTTTTGATGCGCAGAGCTAATGATTATGAAAGATAATAGGTTTTGCATATTAGACAGCTGCCCTGGATGGGAATATGTAAACAACCCTTAATGCAAAAGGCTTTAGCTTATCATTTTACGGCTTTTAAAACCCTATTCTCCACAAAAATCACAATTGTTTGTAATTGTATTTGGTATATGTTATTTATTTGACTTTTCTACCAACATATTTTGCCTTGGGATATCCTTGGAAATGAACTGAGTCATCTTGGTGAGACTTTCCTGATGAAATATTTTAAAATAAATAATCTCTCTAACAGTTTTATGGCTTGCCATCTGTACTAAATACATCTCTATGAAAAAACACTTAAGGCCAAATGTACAGTCTTGGGAGGCAGGATGCTTAGCAATATAATGCCTGAGAGTTGGGTAGAATTCACGGTGCTCTTAGGAATATAAATTCCTTGCACTGTGAGTGTGGAGGATTCGCAGCATCCAACTCCCTGGGCAGCAGGACGCTTCGGGCAGCTGGGAGAGAATGCAGGAGGGAGGGGTTCTGTCTGAAACTGAGGTTACAGTTCAGGGCTGCTGAACAACTCTGCCAAATGGGATTCAGAGCCTGTAAATGAGTCACTGAAGTCATGCTATTAGGTGTATAAATATAGATCAGCTTTAGTTTAAAAATAGGACAGGTTGTGGAAACTATACATACTACAAATGGGGACCATTTTTCTTCTAGGTATCAATCAAGCCAAGGTCTTTGTGGACCTCCTATGTGGCAGGAAATGTGTTTGTGCGTAACAATTGATAATACTGAAAACTAATATTATGACAAAACCAAAGGTATAAGCTTATGCATTCACAAATCAGGAAATGCGAAGTTCATGTTAGAAGAGAGAATTGATATCAAGGTATGATAAAAATGTAGTGTGATAAAGAAACTGATAATTTTTAAAACAGAAAAGAAAATTGGTGAAAGCTTTAACAGCGGGGGAGATTCTCCATGGCAGGAGATTTTAAAATTAAGATTGTAAGTTTTCCTGTGAAATATGATCTTTCAATGCTAATTACTGCATCTGTAGCATCTGAACACAAAACATTGTGTATTAGAGAGGTGATGGTGCTTGGAGAGTTGGAGAAGAAAAGATGATAAGAAATTCTGAGAGACCTAGGATGAAGGCTGAGAATAAGAAAGAAAGTAAGAAGAATTGGAGATGGGACATCTGTATGTAATAATAAAAGGAAAGTGAAGTGTGAATGTGGAGGACAGAACAAAATTAGAACAGAAAGAGGCATGGTGAGAGTAAATGTCGCTGCCTTCTAATAAAGTGGAGTGTAAGGGGTTTTCCTGTTTGGTTTATTTTCTGAAGGGCACTCTAGACCTCAGTGCCTGCAGCAGGAAGACACTGACCCCCATGCCTCAAGAAAGAAAATGCCCCTCTCCATGATATTTGAAAAGTCATGGCAGTCAGGTGAAGTCCCTGGTGATTGGAAAAAGGGAAACATTGTGCCCATTTTCAAAAAGGGTAGAAAGGAAGACCCTGGGAACTACTGACCTGTCAGCCTCACCTCTGCCTGGGAAGATCATGGAACAGATCCTCTTAGAAGCTATGCTAAGGCACATGGAGGCCAGGGAGGTAATTCGAGATAGCCAGCATGGCTTCACCAAGGGCAAGTCCTGCCTGACGAACCTAGTGGCTTTCTATGATGGTGTGACAGCATCAGTGGACAAGGGAAAACCAACAGATGTCATCTATCTGGACATCTGCAAAGCCTTTGACATGGTCCCCCACAACATCCTTCTCTCTAAATTGGAGCTATGGATTTGATGGGTGTACTGTTCGGTGGATAAGGAACTGGCTGGATGGCTGCATCCAGAGGGTAGTGGTCAATGGCTCAATGTCC
>NW_009258947.1:4066235-4094224 GCF_000687185.1 Egretta garzetta
AACATTCAAGGCCAGGTTGGATGGGGCTCTGAGCAGCCTGATCTAGTTAGCGGTGTCCCTGCTCCTGCGGGGGGGTTGGACTAGATGACCTCTAGGGGTCCCTTCCAACCCAAAACATTCTATGATTCTATGATTCTAAAGCTTTTCCTCTGTAAGTTTCTATGCTATATTTAAAGAAAACTGAATATAACCCAGGTAGACCATAGCTTGATGAATAAGTTACTATTTCTTATCAGTAGAGAAAACAAATGAAGATGAATTACATAAATTACGTAACAGCACCTAGAGGCTCTGAACATGACGGAGGCTACACTGTGCTTGATATTGCACAACAAGAAGCAGCCCTCACCCAAAGGACATTACTGTCCTGTATGCACACTCAAAATGAATTCACTGGGGGCTACCAATTATACTGATCCATAGAGGGGATGATATCTGTGAAGTCTAATGATGTGATTCCCATTGGAACAATTTTCTGAGTTGTCTGTGCAGTATTGACACTCAGACCTACAAATGCAAAATTTTAAATCAAAGTTCCATCTTCACAGAATGCAAGATAAATACAGTGAAATGGTAAAGCAATAAAACTAGAAAAGATTAAACTCTGTATCTTGCAAGCTGATTTATATACAATGTGTTAGGTAACTGACACAAGAACAAAACGACTAGCATGCATTTTTCATGTGCTAAAGCTATCTGCTTAACAGCCTCTCAGAATATCCAGGACTTCTAGCCAAGCAGAAATGAAATGCTTTATTCATTTGGTTATTGATACTTGGGAGAGGAGTGAGGAATTTTAAACAATTTCCTGAATATTTTTCTCATTGGTGTCTGGGAAACGGCTTCTTTCTGAGGCATTGAGTTTAATTGTGTCTATCAAGGTCACTTCTGTTTGAGTTGGCTTTCCCAGTCCCTCTGTTAATTGAACATTAAGCTAATAACTCAAAAGAAAAATGGAGTCTATAAATTTTTTGAAATAAAATTTCTGATAATTTTGGGTGGTAAAAAACTTTGAATATCTGATTTTTTTGGGGTCTATACACCGTGGCCTGAATGTATTCTTTTAAAGACTGTTGAATATCCTATTTCTCTGAGGGTTTGTTGCTGACACACAACATTAATCAGTGTAAGAATTTATAAAAATTAAGGAAAAATAAGTTCTAGCTCTATCAAATCTTTCAGATTGCTTTCTGTTCCTTGTAACCATCATAAAGCTTGGTAAATCTTTATTAGCACAGTTTGTGGAGGAAGAATCATAAACTCCTCTGCATATTAGAATTTTCAGAAATACCTGCTCCCCTGCTATCTGATTTCAGCTTCTGTACTCCCCCGTAAGACCTGCCAGCCTGCCTAATAAACATTTGTTTCTAGCCTCAGTTAAGATGTCTTTGCCAGGGGTACTTCAGCATCACATGTAAGAAATGCCAAAACATAAATGGTAGATGTGAATTTATGTAGGCTTAAATACTTACAAGTCTAAGGAATTTAAATTCTTCTGAGAAGCTTCTAAAGAAACCACAGTGACAGAATATTGACAAGATATTTTCAGAAGCAGACAGTGCCTGATGGCCAACTGTTTCATGGTCTGTAACCCAAGGAAGGTGTTGAGCTGTGTACTCTAGTTTACTTTTAGTCTAGTACTTTTGCAAGCCTACCTTTGTTTTTGTCTCTTCCATAACTGTTAGAAAGAAATTGAGTAAGTTGTATACTTTCAAGTCATTGGGCCTAAAGGACTTCTTCCTAGGGTATTCAAGACTGACTGAGGAAGTCTCATAAAAAGCAGAAGTTATCTTGAATTCGTATAAGACTGCTAAGGTACTGGAAAGCTAGAAAATGGCAAATGTGACCTCTATCATCAGAAAGGAAAGAAGGAAGGGAGAAGTGGGGAAATTAACAGCTCAACTTCGGTAACATCAACTGTCATATGTAATCAAAGTTTCTGTAAGCACCTGAAGAGAAATGGAGAGAATTAGGAGCAGCAAGAATTTTTGTAAGGCCAATTAAGCCTTAACTTGTGTATTAAGTCAATAACTTTTCCTTTCACAGCAGCATAGCACTCGCTGCACTCAAAGAGTCAGGGACAGATTCCATGAGTCAACTTCTGTAAGGCTTCTCATACTAACTGACATGGCTGCTATATGAATTTTAAAAACCAAATTATCTAACTAAAATATTTTTACATATATTCCTAGTTTTGGTTAAACCTCAATTCATTTATACTTATTTTTATATTTTTCACATCATTGTGATAGACATGAGTATATAGACATCTGCTTGAGATTTTCCATGGCAGAAGAGCACAAACTTGCAAATGTCCTATTGTGAAAGACACACTTCACTCTCTAAACACACATTCAACAAATTTTCATAGCATGAGACTATTTTATCTTTAACAGAATTGACAGAACAAAGGTTGCCTTCTACCTCAGAGGTGAACCATTCCTGCCTCCAGTTCCTGTAATTGGTCCAGTTCTAAATCAACACCTCTCCTGGGCCCAGTTCTCTCCTACCTGTGTCAGCAGCAGGATTAGGTAAGTGCTGTGATACATTTCTTGAAAGAAAATATGAAGTCTTCACCACCGGAGGTCTTTAAGAAAAGGCTACTCAAAAGTCTCCCAGGTATGAGACAGATGTAGTTGATTTGGCCATGGGACAGGTCATTAAATGACCTGTTAAGGTCTTTTTTAGATGCTATTACTGATGTTTTAATTTCTGAATGCTTTACTTTTTTTTCTGCCTGTTGTTCCTGGTTACAGTATTTATATGCAACCAAACAGACATTACATTCATCAGTCAGAGTTGACTATGACAGCCTCTAAATATATTATGTAAACTAGAATCTGTAATTGCAGAAAAAACTTCCTGTAATCACCAAGTCAGTGTAGCTGTCTGCCTAAATTAGCAAAATTCTGCCATTCATTACAGCTATGCAACTCCATCTAAAGGCAGTAGGGATACATGGCCATATCTGATGGCTGAGGTTTGCTCTATTGGTGGATGGCATAGAGGGAAAAAAATTTAATACTAGTATAATGCCATATCCCATATGACAAAACTGATTTATTGAAAACTAAATATTCTACATGGTGTGCTTCTGAAAATGCATTGTTTTCATGTGCTAAGTTTTAGACCTTTGAAACCGGAATATATTCTTCCAAAAAGAGTTAGGTAAATTGAAAACTATTTATGTCAACATTTCAGAGAAACAAATTGTGTGTATTTGCAGCCTGGATAGAATGCCCCCGACTTTGCACAGAAAAATACTGTTTTCAGCATCAATCTACTGGAACTGAGGTTCTTAAGCCTTTCCCAGACAAATTTGCTTGTGACATAATTGTTCCTTTTGCCACATGTTCACAGCCTTTGATTAGACATCTCTCCCAGGAAGCATTTAGCACCTGAGAAATAGTGGTGAAATTAGATAATGCCAATCCCTAGGTTTAAACAGGGTTATGTCAGAATCTGGAGCAAGCACAGGAAAGATGAAAACCATTGGTGAAAGTGTAATGTGACTATAAAAGGTCAAGCTAAAATGCGTATCCAAATCCACAATCTTGTAACAGTCAGCAGAGTAAAGTAGCTCAGGACACTGCTGTCTAAAGTCACTTTGAATTTCTCACAGGCATTGATCATATATTTGATACCATTGGCACGAAAGCTGCTGCTGCTGTCAATTTATAACCCAGGATATGAAAAAAAAAAAAAGTCTGTGTATGCTGATGAATTTGTTTAGCTGTATATTAAAATATTAATCTCTGATTAACTGCTCATCAACTGAAAGTTCAGATAGCATACAATTTATATAATGCTGATTATATAGATATTTGTAATAGCTATACAATATTGAAATGCTGACATAAATAGCTTTCAATTTCCCTGACTCTCCTTGTCAGCCTGTGAAGGTGAATGCTCTTTTACCCAAACTAGTTCTGATCAAAACCAGACTGAGGTCAACCGTGGGACAGGAGATTGAATGGGTTATCACTAATGTCGATTGAGAGTGATTTGTTTCAGCTGCTGCTGCATTTCAAAGGAACAGTTGGTGATTCTGCAACATCAAAGAGCAGAAAGAAGTTTTAAACAAAGGTATAGCTCTTACAACCTTGCTAATGTGAACATGCTCCATGTTTTATAAACAAAAGTTGTGTATGTGTTAAAACATCATAAATTAATGGTATTTTTATTAGATGTTCCTTTTAGTATGCCATGGCTTGATGTCACTAGAGTTTGTCCAAGGAACAGTTGAATATCAGCAAAGATGTTAATATTTGACCTCTGATACTGGCTGGTGATAGGATTATTATCTAAATAATGCATAATGTAGAAACCCATAGTTACCATTTTGCTGTGCAAGAGATGAATCAATCATGTATTCTGAAGTGATTACTTTTCCTCACAGCGTATAGAAATAAGATATTTAAGTTTGTAGTTAGGTGTAGGGACCATATACGAAAAATACTGAGCTTAGTATAATATGAACTCCTGGGAAATATGTTATTTTCACTTTAACTTCTTATCTCACTGTATAGATATAGTAGTCAGTGATTTATAGGCTTAAAATATCTGTTTAGTATCCTTTTATTTTATTTTATTTGTTTAAGTATCCTTTATTTTATAGTGCAGGAAAGAATATGTTGAAAAAAAAAGTTATCTGGAAATGCCACCTCTTCCAATAAAACTATGAGAGAAAATGTGGCTTATTGATATTAGTGATATTTTAATTGGTCAGAATAGGATTTTTCAAGTACCTATATAAAAAAGCTGAAACTAGTGCCAGGAGTTTCAATTGTGATGCACGTATTTTCAATTTTGCTTTAATTTCTTTTTCACAAATATTATGCTGAAGACAAGATAGAAGGCCCTGTTAATAAACACTCTGTGCCTTTGAACTTAGAGGCAATGCTTTTGATCTCAAACATTTACTTTTGTTTTTTTCCTAATCACCAGCCGTTCTACTACTATGAGTTAATGCTGTGCTTTCTATTAATATCTGAAATAAATTAGGCTTAAAGTTTGATTATACTTTTTTTCATTTGTCAAAAGACTAATCATCAGTCACCAGTCTTTGCTACATCATATGTGAGAAGCCATGTTTAGGTTGTAGAGAACTACTTTTGCTTTGATGATAGCACTTTTCATCCTTCCTTCTACTGCTTCTCCCAACTCAGTCTTCCTGAAACTAACTGTATCCTCTAAATAAACCAAAGTTAAGCTTTTCCTCCTCTAAGACAACCTGTAATGACTGGCTTAATTCTCCAAATGAAGCACATGGAAGTAAAAGTAGCTGTGATCCAAATAAAGAGTGATTTGTTGCTCAACTCATTAATTCCTTTCTGCAAATTTGGCTATTGGTGGCAATACATCAGGTCTGCCAGATCCCATCAGTTCTCTCACCATCTATTAAAACAGGAGAATAAACTTTAGTCTTCTCTCTGCAGTTTTCTACTAGGTGAAGCAGAGCTCTTCCCATAGCACCGTCAGGTTCACCTCTAAGAGCCTGAATGGAGTCAGGAAGAAGGAAATTCATCATGCATCCTTGTTTAGCTTCTCATTTGATAGAAAGACAAGGACTTGTGGTCTGAATCCCTTGCTCTGAACCCCAAAATTCATTGCCAAAATTAGAACTATCTATCTCTTTCGTTTGTTTTTTTTTTTCTCAGAAGAGAACCCACCAATTCTAGACAGAAGTCCAAGATCCCTTACAGTTTCTCTTCAATATGCTGAGACTACGATGCCCCAGAGTGATATAAACCATATGACCCTCATTTCACTACACTTGATTACAAACTTTATCCAAGTCATGGCTGTCTACCTATCCCTGACTGCTTCAGCACTTTTTATCACAGCAATTAATCCAGTGGTGAAACATCATAATGTTTATTGAAAATGTAGGTATATTTTTCCCTTTGTGTTTCATGAAAAAAAACCCAAACCAACTCCAGCTTCCAAAGTCATGAGTAGATCATGAATACCTCTTTCTCAACCCCTTTAAAATATTTTCTTATGCTTTTTATATGTTTTCTTATTCTTTGAGCTATTTCTTGACATTACCTCTCTCCATAACAGTTCTTATATTAAATCACCTTATTTAGTTTCTTATGCTGTCTCTACATCTCTCAAAAACAAGGGAATTGGGTTCCTCTTCAGTCTGTCTTGAAGCTACTGAACTTGTATAAATACAATTTAAAGGTTCACCAGTTTCCTAGCAAACGTCTGATAATGTTTATTGATGCATATTATGTGGTCCTGCAGCTTTGTCTACTTTAAGTACATCTAATACTTCTATAGCCAATTCTTTTCTAAGTATACTTCTGCTCTAATGACCCGAGGGATATTGATTCCCGATTTGGTTCATCACCAACCTCTTATTCTGTAAAGACATGGACAAAGTGGTTGTATAACAATACCATGCAATTCAGCATTGATACAACCTCTACGTTGCCTCAAACCTTTTGTTGCTGTCCTTTGCATAGACATGTCTCTCTAAACGAGTTTAAATGAAGAATTAGTACCCTGGAATCAGCTGTCCCCCAAACCTCATTTTTGTATCTGTTTATCTTATGGTTGTCCTGAAAGCTGCCGGTCCTGTCCTGATGGCTGCAGAGAATGCAAGGCAAATTTGCAGAGACAGCTGACTGTGTCTGAGCTACAGATCATGAGCAGATATCTTGGTCTGACCTTTCACTTGTTTAATGTTTCCCTCCATCTCAGGAAAATCTTTGCTTATTATTTCTTCAAGTTTTTCATAGAATATATAGTCACTTACTGTTACTTCTATTATGAGCTAGATATCATGCAGAAGCAGTGACTAAAACCTGTTAGTCTTCCAGGCACGAGTGGTAAATATTTAAGAAACTATTGCTGTTTGAAAACTGGATGAGATTTTTCATTATGGAAGTTGATTAAAGAAAGAAAAAAATGGACAAAAATATTTGTTGTTGTCAGGAACATATTCACTCTATTGGAAACATACTGAGGTGATATATCAGGGACCAACAATGGGCTTTCATTGATGAGTGCCTTCTGCAAGCTATGCTAACGTATCGGGGTGATGTATTGCTACTAGGCACTACACTTCCACTGACAGATTTTTTTTTTTTTTCCTGCTTCTGTTTCAAAGTTACAAGGAGAATATGGATTTTAGTTTTCTGGCATTAGCTGGGTCAGCTCTGCTCATTTCTTTATTTAACAATATGGTGATCTGTTCCACCTCATTTGTTTAACTGTTTAACTATGGACAAAATCTTCAGCTGGCATAAATCAAAGAAGCTCTGTGGGCTGGACTCTTATTTCTAAGACTTCATGGTCTGCTCTGCTGCTTTTGTCTGTGAGAGAAACTTCGGAGATTTCACCATTATTTTAATGAATTGTTATAAATGTCTCAACATACTTGTTCCTCCTAATGACTGTTCTGAGTGCATTCTTTTGAAAAATGTCCTGTTCAGAGGTCTCTGATTCTGTAACTCACCTTGGCCAGAGCCAATAAAATCTGCTGCAATTATGCAAGACAAATACTAAAGCAACCTGGAAGTAAAAACTGTTAAAATATTCTCTTCTGTCTTGGTTTTGGCTGGGACAGAGTTAATTTTTTTCATAGTAGTTAGCACAGTGCTGTGTTTTGGATTTAGTGCCAGAAGAATGTTGATAACACACTGATGTTTTTAGTTGTTGCCAAGTAGTGCTCAGACTACTCAAGGACTTTTTAAGCTTCTCCTGCTCAGCCAGGTGCATAACAAGCTGGGAGTACAGCACAGCTAGGACAGCTAACCCAAACTGACCAAAGGGCTATTCCATACCATATAACGTCATGCTCAGGGGGGTCGGTTGGTGGCGGGCAGAGTGATCGCAGCTCGGGCAGAGTGGTTGCTGCTCGGGACGGGCTGGGCATCGGTCAGCGAGTGGTGAGCAATTGCATTGTGCATCACTTGTTTTATATATTCTGTATATTCTCTTACCATTATTATTATTACTATTGTTATTCTTCTCTCTTATTAAACTGTCTCTATCTCAACCCACGGGTCTTACTTTTTTTTCTTTTCTCCGACTCTCTCCCCCATCCCACAGAGCGGGGGGGCGGGGGAGTGAGCGAGCGGCTGCGTGGTGCTTAGTTGCCAGCTGGGTTAAACCACGACATCTTCAAATCAGAGGATAGGCACTGAGAGTTGCATAAAGGTCAGTCTAGCTGGCACAGTACAAAAAGAGACAGGGAAAGCTCTGCACCTCGATATGTACAAGCTGAACTAACTTTTAATTCAAACTGTGGTACTCGGGAAAAAGCTATATGGAAATGCCTGTGGTTTTTGATCCGATTTCTTAGTCGTGACAGAAGGGTACTCTCTTTCGCAGTCACAACAAGGTTAATGTGGTTGTGAGATGCATATACAGTGTATGTGCTGTAACTCGCACAGAGCTAACACCTGTGGAGGTTTTTGCTTCTGAGTTGGTGACAGGGCCCGCAGGGAGGTGAACTAAAGTTCCCCAGGTCAACATGAAGGCTTTTACTGATTATTTAATTTACTGATTAATTACTGATTGCAATGTTTGAATGACTAACATGTTTGAGTGAGAATTCTTATGTTCATGTTAAATTCTCATGATTTTGCCTTTTTAAAAAGAAAGTCTTCAGGGTGCAGCTGATTGCTCTATCAATGAGGACTCTTTAAGATGCTGCTGAGGAGAAATGGGTTTGACAGTCTTGCTTCTGTGAGGCTACAGGATAAATGTTGGAAAAGGGTTTAACTGTATTAGTATGGTGAGTCATCACATCTCACCTTTTTAAATATTTAATCGATGGTCACTTTAACAACATATTCAATGTAACAAATAGCTATTCCTTTTAGAGGTGTACTGCACATAAGTTGGAGGAGAAGAGAATGGTCCATGATAACCCTTTTGACTGCCTTGTGCCCCCTGCCCCAGGACAGCCCCTTCCTGCCCTCCTGCAGCTCCTGAGAAGGTGGCTGTGCCGTGGCCTTCATTCGCAGCGTAACACAAAATGGAGAGCACATGTTCTTCAAATCTGTGGCAGACAGCATTTGGTTTCCTTATCAAAGGGTCAAATTTACATGTGGTTCTATCCACAGAAGTCCTGAGTAATCTTCCACAAGATTTTGACTGTGATTATAAAGGGCAATTAAGAAACTGCCCTTTTTTATTAAACTCTTTATTTCAGATGACAACAATTCCAGCTTCCTGTAACATATGCAGTGAGCTTGTTCTTTGCTCTCAATTTTTAGAGAGCTAAAAAGTTAAGCATCAAAGAAACTCATTGCTTATACAATAATTATAGCAAATATTCCCTAAAGAAAGTAATTTAAATGGAAATTTTAAGTTAGGGATTCTTTTGCATTTGGTCATGATTCAACTTTTAGAAAATATGTGATCTTATGTAAAGTTACTAAGGCTGCAAAAACACTGGTGAGATAATGAAGAACAAAAAAATTGAAAAATCATACTTTTTAGTCTGAAAACCACATGTGATAAGTAAATCAATGAAGGTTACTTTTGGTTCCTGGGTGAGTCATTAACGGAGAAAGTGCCAAATCCAACCAGTAAGTTATTGGCAACAAATTGGTTCATTAGCTCTAACAAAAAATTACATAACATTTTGAAAAGCTAGTACTTAAGCAGAGACATCTGGGAAAATGTAGCCTCTATGTGCTGCAAGTGGCTCAATTCAATCTGAGAAGAAACTGTGGAGAATGGGGAAGCTTGTAAGAAAAGGATGGATTTCTGCAGTTTATCAGTTATCTTACCAATTTGTTAATGCTTTCACAGGACTTGTTTTTCATTTACTTCACCATGAAGAGAGTAGAATGAAGTTAGTGATACACAGGTTTGAAAACAACGTCTTGGTTAACCCCAGTGTGATAGAGGTGAAGCTCTTGAATAGAAGGCTGAGCGGGAGTACAAGATTTTCCCAAGAGATTCATGGTACAGAATTCTTGATACCATCTATGTCTTTAATATATGAAATCAATAGTGTGTTTATGTGGGTTGGTGAATAAATGATATAGTAAAGTGGAACTTGTCACATGCTACAGACCTGTGCATTTCTACCTTTGTATTCGAACGTTAAAGAGCAATGAAAAAAGAGGAAAGTTGTATATGAAACAAATCAATGATCTGGTCTCAAATTCCACTTAATATGTTCCTTTGCACTGTCACAATGATTTTACTTTCATTTTTTTTTGTTTACAGAGATTGCATATAGAAATACATAAAATTGTTTCCTTCACACAAGTTAATATTAAGGAGACATTTTTCTTCTTCAGATATCCTTTAAGATAGCACTCCTATACAAAACCAGAATGCATGTTTTTACATTTGATTTATCTTGTGGTGTCAGGTTTTTTATTTAAAAAAAAATGACTACTAGATATCTAGGTCTCTTGTGATGGTTGATTGTTAATATAATCAACCTCTTCTGAAATGAAGGGTAGACTAATGACTAGAGATGTGTTCAGTAACCCACGAAAAATTCCTGTACCCACTCATTACTTAAAAAGAAGAGGGCAGCTTTTTTTGTGGGTGACCCTGCGGTAATTAAAAGACCACAAATTCTTGTAAATAATAGTGCAAAAGTTAATGCTGTCCTTGAACAGATCTAAGCTCAGTACCAGGCTTTTTGATAAGAGGGAATATGCTTTTATTTCTGTACCCAGGTCATTTGTACATAAAGCAAGGAAAATGGCTGTGAAATACTCTCTTTGGGCCATGGAATGGATTCTCTTTCACTGCTGGTTGAAAACTATCACACGCTGCTAAACAGTTTGAATACTAGGAAGACTGCAGACAGGTGAGAGCAAAGCGCCTCAGGCTGTTGTTATTCAAGGCAGTGCTAAGGTGGCAGTGATACAACTGGGGAAGTGCGGTGCTGAGCTCTGCTGCGATGCAGAGGGCTCAGTGTTATGGAAAGGGACTGTCCTGCCTTTAAGTCCCAGCTGGATTGTCTTCCACTGGCTCAGAGGGCAGCCCAGCTGCTAATACTTGGCTGCCATGTGTAGTCTTCCCCAGTCCCTGCAGAGAAGAGGGGTCATGGTGGTCTTTTGAGCTCCTCATTATTAATACACATGGTAGGTGCTTTGCCAACCAACCTAAAATCTCCCTAAGCACATATATTTAGGCTACCATCCATATTCAGATGAATCCTAGGCAGGGGAGTGAGGCACCCCTCTCTAGTGCAAGACACCTCTTTGCCCAAGCATCCCCAGGAGTTTGATCCAGTAACTGTTAGCTGAGCTTGTCTAACAAGCGCTGACAGGTCTGAATTAATTCAGAAAGGCAGCCAGAGGAACGTGTGGTGCCTACCATTTACGTAATTATGAAGTAATTACAGCATTTACCTTGGGAAAGGGAAACTTTGTCTCTAAGCCTACCTCAGTCTGAAGAGACTTGAACCCTATCATCCTGTTTCCTGGTAGAAAGCCCTAACCACCACTTCTGTGAAGAATGCTCCAGTTCTCCTGCTGGGTAACAGCAGGGAGAGCTAGGCTTGGCTCCTGGCTGGCTGGAGTACTAAAGCACTTCTGAAATTAAAGGCCAGAACTAAGGTTTCCTCTCCATCATGCTATAGAGATATCACCTACTTGTGTCCTCTCTCTCTGTCTGACATTTCTTGTATTCCTGGCTGCAAACTGACCTCATTTCAATACGGGACGTGAAGAGCATTCTTATCAAGGATAACTTAGAGCCTGGAGTTCAAGGGAGCTTGACTACATGATAATGGGAGTGGGAGGATGAGCGCTAAACCCTCTGAAGATGAGGAAGACTATATTTGCCACCTTATGGAAATGCTTTTACCATTAAGCTCTCCTATACCAGGCACCTTCATGAAGAAGTGTGACCATGGCTCAGTGAAGGTCCTCAGAAAATGCCGGGTTTCACATCACTGCGTTAGGAGAGCTCCAGAGACAGATAGGTGCTTTGAAATACTACTAAGGCTATGTTTTCCTATGACAATAGTAAGTATCTCTCTGCTTAGAATGGTAGACCTTTTTTTGGCACAGAGGCCAAGAGTTCCAGTTTAGATGGTTTGGATCTCTGTATTGCAAAATATCCAGCAAGTCTGTATAAACAGGTAGAAGGTTTGGTCTTCCCGGTGCTATGGTTTTAGGGTTATTTCTGATAAAAAGTTCACTGCGCTTTGGCAGCTACTTTGTTTTGTATCAGGTACTAAGAACTGTCCAGGCTTCTGCTGGGGGTTCTAAATTCATTCAGGGTAGCTGAATGCACAGCTGCTACCTTGGGGTCTGCCTAGAGTAGCATTTCTACAGCAGTAAACAGGAACCAGATAGTACTGGTGCATGAGACAGAGCTGGAGGACTGGGACAATTTGCACCTGGGTGAGAACGATCAGGAGAGCAGCAAAATGGTGGGATAGGAAAAGGAGATAGGAATTTGTGACTTGCTTCCCAGCATACTACTTTAAGCTTAACATTCTGATAGGATGATCTAGATGGCATGGCAATGCTGACATACTGAAGGACCTTTACAGTTTGGGGAATTTAAAGATCCTGTTTGGTGCTAGGAATAATAAAACTTTGTTTGGTGGAGCTGATCAGAGAAAGATTATTGTTAGTAGTCCGAAAGGAGAAATACCAGGATGGGGCTGGTCTGCACATAAGGCTAAAATGAATGGTACCCTGTCAGGGGCTTATTAAACAGCCATCCACACACACTATTTGTTCATTTTCTATGTTAATCTGATTTTCTGATGAAAGGAGAATCGCTTAAATTGGTTGGCTTAGTCTCCTCACAAGTCTTTGTCAGAAACCATCCCCTGGTCCCAATTTCCCGTGGCAGCAGGGACTGGTTGTGCCTGGCCAGTCCACAGAGGTGCTCCACAAAGAACAGCAGTAAGCAACTCATAGCTGGTTTTAAGTTCACAACTTAAATTGTGGTGTAGAGGCAACCAGGCAGGTCTTATGCTCCATCTCATCTCTGCAGAGAGGTGGTAAGATGCATCAGGGTCCTCACATTGAAAGTGCCAGTACCCAGCTGCAAGGACAGGGTGCCTGTCCCACGGGGGCTACATTTTCACTGGTCATCAGCACCGTGTTTCCTTTTTGCATCTTAACTGTGTCGGCATTTTCTGCCACTCTGAACGTGTCTGCAGGGGAAATTAAAATCATCTAACACACCAGACAGTGCTAGATCTGGACATTAGCATTTTAGCTGTTAAATTAAACAGAATGATAAAAAAAACCCCAAAACACTTAACAGAAAAAAAAGCTTTTTTCTGTTTTGGTTTGGTTTTTTTTTAAATCATAAATTTGGCAAAAAGCTACATGCTGAATTAAACTTACAGCATGTGCACGTCTGGCAGTACTTATCCTGTACCTAATGGTTACAGGTCCTTTTGTGCTCTTACGTATTTCTTGCACTGGCAGGAGGCCAGCTCCATATTGGTGGGAGTGCGTGTGTGTACGAGCAGAAGTCAAGGTAAACATGTGACTGATGTGACTACAGAAGAAGCAGATTCTCAGCTATAACTGCAGATATTTTTTAAACTTTAACTCATTTTGAATGACCTTTACTGATCATTTATTCTGATGTTTCACTGTGACACTCAAAAGATAGTAAAATCAGACAGTAAACTACAGAAATAAATACTGTTGCCCTAATCAGCCCAGCTGGTCAGGACCTGGCATTTCTGTTTGGAGAGAAATTCTGACATTCTAAAAATTAATTGCATTATGAATCAAAGGGAAGCGGGAATTTCCACTCCCCTCTCAGCTTGGTGATCTCACAGCACGTTCTTTGACTGTGTTACTTTTTTAATTAAAGCAGTTAAAAGATGTTTTAAATGTATAATTTTTATTCTTTTTGACTTTTACAGTAATGACTATACAGTATATAGAAGGTTAATATAAAGCTTGAAATGAACCACTTAGCCTCAAAAAGGAATGACAGTTGTATTTTGTTTCAAAGTTTTTCTTTGAAAATTTTGTCAAGTCAGTGTGTTCTTCCAAAAAGTAAAATTCAATTAAAACTTCATGAGCTGATGTTTTTGTAGGGAACTGTACTGCTGAGGGATTTTCAGTCAGCAACAAGAAGCTTAGAGATTTGGTTCTGCTGGATTGTTACTGCCATGCATATCAGTCTTCATTGCCACATGCAGAATAGTTGGGTAGGCAAAGTGAATGCTGTACAGAAACATACCTCATACACAACTCCCTCTTAAGCAACACCCCGTCGCACTTTGGGTCAGTGTGCTGCTGGCTGGAGGAATGAGCATAAATTGCTCTTAGAAGGTTCAGACTGCACATTAGGAAAAAAAATTTTCACCAGTAAGGAAATGTGTATCTGTCTCAGAGAACTCAGCTGAAGCTGCAGTTGACCTGATCCAGCGTTGGCATTAGTCCCATTTCAGGCAGAAGGTTGGGCTGCATGACTTCCTACCATCATTTCTGTGATGCTGACATTTCCTTAGGGTAGATATGGTATAGATATGGTATAACAAATGTGGGAAAAGTCATAACTCTGCCACCCACCTGCCTTAGCCTTCTTCCAGATCAGGTATTTCTTTTAGCGCCCTTTCAATGCCCAGTGAAATCACATTGGATCTTTAACTATCATTTGATCAGGCTTTAAAATGTCAGTGATTTTTATTCATTAATCAAGAAACCTAGTTTCTACTTCTGTGTACCTTAAGCTATGAACTTTACAAATGATTAGAACTTCTTATGAGCCTAGCTTAAGCAAGTGAAAAGACAAGAAGAAAGAGTCACTTGTTGAGCCTGTCCCAGGAGATGTGCTTTTTGGATTCCTCTTCTGGGACTATCAAGGACAGAAAGCAGGTCGTCTTTGACTAGGCAAGACTGCATCTAGGAACCAGTTGTGGGTTTAATAGGTAGGTCTATGGAGCCATTTCAAACTGCCTCGAGCAAGGTCCTGGTTCTGTGCAGCCCATGCTGAAGCAGTAGCCCTGCACCATTCACTCCAGTGCTTTTACTCTAAGCTAACGGCTGTTAAATAATTGGTTTATGATTGTTGAGGGAGCCTGATAGTATTTGATCTGAAGCACACTGAGATCAGTGTTTTCTCTTTAACTTCTAATAGGTTTTGAATTTGATGCATCATATGTGTAGAGAGCCACTTGATTTCTCACTGAGCGAAGCATATTTTTACTTTACAGTTTTGGACCCCTTTTTTTCAGTGTCTGTTAATGAAAGGTAGACTCAGATTCTTGATTTCACCAGTCTGCTTTTGTAACAGGCTGGGTTCAAATTCTGATCAGAGTTTGAAGATTTCCCTGATCATTTTGAGATACTGGTGTGGAAACAGTCAACCTATCTTTTTTTTTTTTTTTTTTCTGATTATCAGAGTTTAGAAAAATTATGATTTCAGTTTATGACTGTATTACATGGCTTGAAATAGCTCTTTCATGTTTTAATCAGCATCACCATGCATATTCTCTAGGACATTATCAGAAAAATGTGGTGTGTTTTCTTGTCCAACTGGGATTTTTGCTTTTCTTTAGAACAGGCTACATTCATTTGTACAACACTGTTTGCTTTTCTTTACATTCTATTCCAGATACAATTAGAATTCTGCATTAGCTTCATTATTACTGCTATCTACTAGACAAAGTAATGGACTATAAATTTGATGTATGAGTATGTTTTCTGTTAAGAAGAATCACACACACAAAGTATTTCTCCATTAATTTGCATTTAGTGGTATCTTAAAGACTTTGTATCTTCATTTGCAATATTTGAAAAATATATTGAACAGCCCCATAATAAAAGTTTACCTTTTGCAGGATTGATTTTTAAATCCATTTTGTAATTAAGTTAATCCTGTGTGGCATCTGAATGCTAAATCTAATTACATAATTAGACATCTGCATTATTAACTGATCTGTGGTGACATAACAAATGCATCCTTTGAATTCCGTTGTCTTTGTACATTTGATCTGCAAGTTATTTGGTGTACAGTTGATAAAGAACATACATTTCAACAGCTTTATTATACCAAATTTACCAAGTTGAGACAGAAATGAATGATTTGACATATGGTTAACTAAGCAGCTATAAGCTAGCTACAGATGATTTGTAGCATATTTCAGTATGAAAATTTTATTTCCTAAATATCACTGAAATGCAATAAATTGCATTTTGTATGAAAGTATTACATGTGAAAATGTCTTCCAAAATTAAATTATTATAGACTGAAAAAACCATGACACTGATGGAGAAGTTGAAAAATACAGGTGAGACTGAAAAGCATTTAATTGACACTTAAGAATCAGTAGAGAGTTGATGAAATGCAAAGAGAGACTAGTTAGCTATTTCTTAGATCAAAGCAGCAATGATAGTGCATGATGACAGAGAAAGAAGAGTGGAGTCAATGTGGAGAGGAGTGAAGAGTGAATTACAAGGGATTTGGTTTAGTAGCTTCATAATAAAATTTATAAAATTGGAGGTCGGTGAGTTGTGAGCAAAAATTGTCATCCCTTGATTTTTTTTTTTTTGACAAATGTCTTGCACACTTAAGTGTGAAAAACTGATTAATTTGATACAAAAATCAGAGATGAGGTTTGGTTTCTAGGCCCACATAAATTTCTATTAGTTTCAGTATTTAGAGCACTGATAAGGAATGCGGTTTTTTTTTTACATAGTGAGGTATATTCTTTGTTCATAAATCAGTGCTTAAAAGCTGTGAAGACATAAGATGCCAGACATTCAGAAGACTGGAGTTAGAATGCCATGTAACTATGTTGGACTTTATCTATGTGGAAAGAGAGGATATGTTGATGCACAAAATGAAGACAAGAGTTTCTGTTCTGTGTTGGGGTCCTTTTTTTCACTAGTAAGGCTGTTCTGCCTAAAGGAACAATAGGACCATCAAGTTTCTCCCATACGGAAAATGGTATTGGAACACCAAGGTCCCTTATGTGGGATTTCTGGGGATTCTGTGACACAGAGATTTATGTTCCAAGACTTTGCTTAAGGCTAAATTTAACATACTTTGCACATTTCTATACCTCCTTTTATCTCTCTTGGTTACAGAGATACATTTAATATCACAGTATCCCTGTAAGTGAATCAAGGTTTTTTATTAGTGGATAAGACACAGGAACCCAGCTGGCCTTCAGATAATCAATCTGGATTCAGTTCCTAGGTTTTCATGTTACCTTGGCAAAATTACGTAACATCCTGCACCCGAGGAAATGGTGGTGTTTTTTATTTCTCCTCCCCACACCCCTTTTTTATTACTTTATCAGTTAATATTATGTTTGATTTAGAACAGAGATTGTCAGTTTCTGCATTTCTGTCCTTTACCTGGAAGAATCTTAGTGGAACCCCCAGGCACTAAAAATGAAATGAAAATTTTATCCATTTTACAGGAGCATAAGGAGAGCACAGAAAGACTATTTTATACAGATAAAAGTTTTTATATAGATAGCAATGTTCTGGCAGAAGCAGAATAGAAATGGAGCTTTTCTAGTCCTTTTGCACATCTTTTTAATGGTTGTGCTACATGTGCTCGGAGGAAAAGTTGAACCTACAGCGAGTGTGTGCTGAGGATGCTGGCTAAGGGCTTGTCACTGTAAAGATGTCAGAAAATTAAATGACAGAGGACAAAAGAAGAATCTTTCTGAGAAAGAAATAATTTCATCTCCTGAAATGTTTCATGTTTGACATATCTAAGTTCAATGAATGTCGCATAGTAAAGCCATTTTGCATGTTTATTTTTATCTCACTGACTTGTATATCTTTCCTCTAAATTACGTATCTCTTTTATCAGCTGGTTTCTGTTTCTGCCCCAGAAAAGCATGATGTTGAAAGAATTTTGACACAGCAACTAAAATAGTAGCCATTTCATTCATTACCCTCCTCTCCGTTCAGTCAGAGCAGATGTGTCGTTGCATACCAACCACATGCTGGAAATCTGGCAAAACTACAGCATAGATCTTAAGTCAGCCTGCACAGAAAAAAAAATCTTTTGCCTGTGAATACTCTGGGTCTTTTGCTTCTTGGGACCAATGGTGGCTTCTGAATGCAGCTCAGCTGTGCAAAAAGCTCCAAGCTACAAAATAAACCTCAAAGTTGGCTTACCTCCAATACCATCTGTGCTTTTAGATCTTAAACATGTATCTATTCAGATGCATTAGCATGTGCAAATCCATTGTTTTATTTAAAGTAGCAAATGACAATGAAAAATAAAAGGGGAGAAAAACCACCCGCAGCGTGGAAGCCCCTCATGTTGTTTTTCATTGAAGAGGTTGTGGGGACAGAACACCACTTCTACTGTTGGCTGTAAGTGTTGTATTTCCTGGGTGAATGATGGGAAGACTATCACTATGTGATGTGTGGTCACTCAAAGTGGAGTTTTGCATGTGAATGGTGTTATTCTGAAGTCATAAAATAGTTACTTGCCATAAAGAAAGGCAGTTGATTCTGGGCCAAGTGCCTGCATTTTATCTAGTCATCATTATGGAAAATTAATTTTTATGCTCTTTCACTTGGTTGATACTGAGTTCTCTCTTAAGTTCACTTAAGAAATTCTAGCTGGTACAGAGAAGAAGTGTTACTACTAGAGTAGTACTTAAATTATTTCTTCATGAAAATAGTTCATCTGTAAAAGAAAACGGATATAAGATCTGTGCCTATGTGCAACATTGTGTATATATAATAGATAGAAACCCCTCTGGAGTACAGGAAAGTGCCCCACTCCCTTTAGGGAGTTTCAGATAAGCCCCTATATTTTATATAGTGACTCAGTGATATGTCCTGTAAGCACTCGAGCATTGTACCTTTTTTCATTACTTTTACAATGTGCATTAAAATCACATATAGGAAGTCAGCAGCTAAACTACCCACGTTCTGTGGAAGTCTTGTCACTGTGATTACTACAGGCTTTGATAGCGACTGTGCCTTCGCTTCCTGTTCATCTTACTGCGTGCCGCTTTCCAAACACCTGCAGCATGTCAAGTATGAAATAAGATATAATGTTTACACACGTTTTAATTCTACAAGTTGTCATTAGGTGGAATGCTATTGCTTGTGTCATGCAGGCAGGGAAGATGATTGGAACAGTCCATTCAGGTCTCAGTTTCTGAGTCTAGGATGTGTGAGTATTCCCTGTTTTAGAAGCTGCTAAAACTGCCAACCTTGCCTCAGATTCCATTCTCTACACTGCTTGGAAAAGGTTACTGAATGCAGTTTTTCCACACTGGACCCCTTCTTAGTTTTTTAAATAGCACCCTGCAACACATCCTTGCTTGATGCCTATTATACTGCTCTGCCACAATTATTCCAGAGACATCTGTGCCAGTCACTTGTCAATCCCATGTCCGTTTCCCTGAGAGTAACAGATTGCTGAACTGTACATATGCCACTGTCAGAAAAGTTGCCAGGGATTTCTCTCATGATTTTCAGTTGCTATTCCCCTCTTGGGCACTCTACAAGGAGGAAAAGACAAATACTTCTCAATATTTCCCCACTTTTCCCTAACCACAACTTTTTATTTCGTATTGGTGATATGATGACTACTTCCCACTCCTCCAAGCTGCTGGATTGGTGTGCACTATGCGTGCCAATGATAGTTTTAAAGCTTCTTAGTCTGGCAGTGCAAGTAATCTGAGATCATAAATGCCAGCAGCATTTATATGCTGCTCCCCTGATGGGACTGTCTGCTTTCTTGGCTCTCTGAAACAAATCTTTCCTTCTGGCTGTCCAAATTTTGCTTGGAATGACATCAAGTTAAACGGCTTTTACCAGGTTGAGAACTGTTTCTTCCCCTGCCACACAACTGTTCCCCAGGCACCTGCAAGGCAATGAGATGTGCTGCCATGTTGAGGTGGAAGCGGGAGTTAAAAGGAGTCAGAGTGTACATGTGCGTAGGAGGAACTCTTCAGCAACGTCATTATGTAGGTTACCATCATTAACCTACTATTTTTTAGAGATTGGATGTGTAATTAGTGACAGATAATTATCACAAGTTCTTTTCCATCTGTTTTACATTCCTTTTCTCTTTCTTCTTTGCAAAAGCTTGTTTTTGAGAGAACAAGCAATTAGTATTATTTCAGCTTCATGAATTCTACTTAACCTGGGAAATAAAATATTATTTATTTGCTCTTTATTGACAGATGATGTGCCTGAAATAGTAAACTTTGATGGTGATTTAATAAGTCAGGCCTTAACCTAGAAGCACTGCACTGTGACCGCAAAAAGCTTTCCATATTTTAACATTTAGATCTATGATTGCTGCTTGCATGTTCTATTTATTTATGAAAAAGATTAATTTATTCATTTGTACTTAGTATCCATTAGACAAGGATGATATCCTTCCAACAGTGATGAATTGTCAACTAAGTAGGCCAAAGACTTTTCCTGAACAAGAAGTCTATTTTAGCAAACAGCATAGCCCACAAAGGAAGCCGAGAATGTCTGGAAGGTTGGTAACTTTTGAATGCCTTGTGTTTATGATATATGTGTATTAAATGGCTCAGATGGAAAAAGAAAAAAAAAATCTGAAGCCTGCATTTCTGCACAATGCATTTAGGGTCTTTTATATTTCTGTACTTGGCTATTACCAAATAGGGTGCATTGGATGCATTAGCAAGTAAAGCAAGGATTACATTGAAACAATATAGTAGTACCGGAGCTACCTTTCCCAATATTTGGTGATGTAGTTTTATACCTTCTGCTTTATTTTAGCTAAATGTACATGTAGCATTTGAGGCCCTCAGATACTGAGGTGCCTAATTCCCATGGATTTCAGTAGGAGTTAGTTACACTGGGACTCACAGTGCCCTGAGAAAACTTTTGTGCCATAGCATAGAATTCATGTCCTGGTATCAGTCACCAAGACCTGTGCACCTACCCTAGGGTAGTTGTCTCTCATAGGCAGTGGACCCAGATCCTGCCTGTCTAAGGCAATTAGACATCTGTCTTAGCCAGATGGGTTGAATCAGGCTGTGGATGTTCTTGTCTCTCCCTCTTGGCTGTGGCAGGACCTAGAAAACCAGAACAGAATAATTTCTCAGTAGGGTCTCTACTTCTAGGCGAGATGAATGCCACTCCTTGTGTGAAGCCCTTTTATAGGCTTCTAAAAGTTTTTAGCTTGACTTACTAGGTAGTATCTATGAATGCTGTGAATGTGAAGAATCTGAGACTCTTCCAGGTACTAAGAGCAGTATATCTGAAGCTGTATGATTACTTCAGACCACCAAACCTAGGACTGTTTTGGCCCTACCTTTCCTACTTTATGTCTGCCCAAAACCTTTTGCTATCCTGATTCCTCCACAGGGACTTCCTGACCTGCCATTTCATGGCCTCTTTCTGAACTGTCTCATCAGAGGTGCTTTTTCTGGGCCTCAACTGATGTTTTCTCCAGATTATTCTGGTTCCAAATCAGCGGTGGCAAACATGGACCACAGACCACGTTGTATAGTAACCTATACATCAAGAAGCTGACAGTCATTATTTACTAGTTTACACTCCTTACTGCTAAAGCTGTCACTGTTTCTTTAGGGGAACTGGCAAATGCATTTAATGTACAAAAATGCTACAGATATCCCACAGAGTACTGTAGAGAGATAAGTTGCTATTTAACAAGATTTGCAAACTGCATATTTATCTGCTGATAAGCAGAGTGTTGGCCAACAGTGCATTCTGAAAAAAATAGTGCTTGCTGTAGTAGGTGGGGCGGGCTAGAGGAAATGTGTTGTTGAGACTTAATGAGATGTGTGAGGACCTAGTAAATAATAAAGAGAAATGTCAGGCAGTCATTATGCTGGGTAGCTTGATGTAGCTGTTGCAATGGATGATGTTGGGACAATTTTGGGGATGTGTGGCATTTGTAGGTCCCAGAATGCATCTGTGAGATGAAGATAAGGGAGTGGAACAATAGGAGTGGAGAACAGGGACAGCTGTATTTCTGATCACTGGCTCATTGTCATACACGTGTTATGGATTCAAATAAAAAACTTTTTCTTGCAACAGCACCTTTTTGTCTTTAACATACAGGCCCAAAGCAGAAAAACAGTACAGTTATGTGGGTAGAGATGCATGTCACTTAACTGATAGTCTGGACTGCTGGTATTTCCAAAAGGAAGAATGTCATATTCCAATATGTTCATTATTGAAAGCTACTTCTCCTGGTATCCTCTACAGCTTGTCAGAAATCAGTCTGCCTCCAGAAATATTGCAACACATAAGTGCTCTCAGTTTTAGAAATGGAGGTTGAGGGAGGTATGTTAAACTGAGGAGATCTGCAGCTGAGTTAGATTCTTATGTATTCAGTTCCTTTCTCTCTCTCTTTTTTTTTCTTTTTCTTTTTTTCTGTAGCACATCAGGGTTCTAAAATAATTTATCCATTAATAAATCAGTCTTGAATTTTTGAGGTGATAGATACTTAGATTCTGATTTGCAGAATAGCCACATCTGGGAAATGCTGTTGCATCCCTATAGCTGCTTATATGTACTAATACAGATTATTTCTAGAACATTTTGTATTCAACAGGAAACTGTGACATACAGGTGCATGTAAAAAGCACCAAAATCACAGGCTATGGAGTGACTCCGTATTTAATTACAGGCACAAAAATCACTTGTAAGCATTGGAAGCAAATGTTGTAAATGAATCTCTTTATATCAATCACTTCAAAACCATATGTTTACAGCATTAAAAACATAACATTTAAAATGTATAATAGGTTGAGATTTTTCAATTTTGTTTTGACCTATTTCTTGCTACTTTTACTTGAAAAGAGACATCCAAACAGCAGACATGGCTTTGAAAATTGTGGCATTAACCATTGAAACCATGAAAATATTTTGCAAGTTCTTGGAATTTTTAGGTTTAACAGTAAAGGCTAAATTTAAAGAAAGCAGTTCTCACCAGATCTTACAATAACAGCATCCCTGAGTCTGTGTCTCACACAAACGTGACATGACAAGACATTCTCCTGGGGGAATATGTCAGCTTGCAGAGACCTTCGCCCACATATAGGTCAGTTCTCTTTTGAACAGATGTGAGATAATTGCAAGAGGTGTGAGAGCCTACATAGCTGGGTCAGAGGGTGAATTCTGCTCTCATACTAATGCAAACTCTCACTAAGAGTAATATTTACATATGTAGGAAAACAGAATTTGGCCTGTTGGCTTCACAGGTGAACAAAAGGGCTGGATTTGGCCTGGTGTCTTTAGTCCTCAATTGTATATGAGCCTAATTGAATATTAGCATAATTAAACTCACCACATATTGACAGATTGCATTTCACACTGACTTCCATACTGTGACAGGGAAAGGGAATTTGCTTCAGGTGCTGTTGCCTTTTCCCAATGGCCTGAATAGATGGAAACGGGAGGGGGAGCTGTGGGAACAGGAAAAAGGGGATTATTACTTTGCTTTTAATAAAAGAGGAACAACTCCAGTTTGGTTAACCCTACGTGTTCTTACCTAAAAGACGACTTTGTTTTTACCTAACTGAATGGGGGCTAAGAAGGCCAGGGTTGCCAAATAAAAATATGCTGGGCACTGAATCCTGGAGAGGGAAAAGGAGTACTTAAGGTGAGAGACACTACTGTCATGTGAACAACTGAGTGTAAATAACACACAGGAATAAACACAAGCTGGAAATCTGAAGGTTTCTAACTCATTAGAGTGACAAAATTCTTCCTCCCATTAAGAGGAAGTAAATTTTAAGCACTGTTAAGATAGAAATTGTCAGGTTACTAAAAGATTTGGTGACTGAACTAGCAAGGAACTGGATTCAGAGCTCCAAAACATTTCTCTTATACTTCCATGGGTTCGAGGAAGGAAAAGCAAATCTAGCCTGGTGTTGTAGATAGTCCTCTGGGAGACCTCCAGCTTCTATTAGCAAGAGTAGGTTCACAAGAAGGACCTACAAATACCCCAAGGTATTAATGCAGTATTTATGGAGGAGTGACTTCTGCTTTAAATTTGTGTTCTGCATCTGGCAGAGGAGAAGGCGGGGACCTGTGCCTTGCACATGTGCTGTAATTGCTCTGTCTGCTGGCTTCTGGGAAGGGAAAAAGAGCAGCATTGCTGTAGCAAATGCCTGAAATAGCCTTGTTCAGTTGTCTGTCTTCAAAGGAGGATGCATAACTGTGAACCCTCACAGGAGTTAGATGCTTCTTTCTGCCTCAGAGTTACCTACCCAAGTGTGCTAGAGGAGCAGAGTCTAAGTGCTTGCCAGGTATCCTTAGCTGTTCCTACTGCCCAGCTTAGATGGCTGCCTTGGTTTTTGCTCTGCATGTAATATGCCCGTGTTTAAAGCTTTATCTGTGATTTTCAAAGGTCTCCATGGAAACAGCTTCAGCTACCTAAGCCAGCACACCTGTCTGAGCTGTGATCATCATCAACACCTATCATCCCCTGGAGAAGGGAAATTACTAGCCCCAGCGGGTGCTACCCAGAAGACGGAGATAGAGGTGGGATTCAGTGTTGAATTCACTTCCACACTTATTCAGAGCAGCAACAAGCTGCAATACTCCCAAGAAAATCTACTTCAGTAATGCAACAGATGAAAAAAACCCCAAACCCTAAGTCATTTCCAACCTGGTGAGAGGCAGAAACAAAATATGAGTTTCTTCTAAAATTAATAAAATATTCATATCTTACAGTGCTAATAGAGATATTAAACTTTCCCTGCAGTAGAATACATGGAAAGTGAGTGTGGTGTTCTTTAATTCACTTAATATTATGAATAAGTAGAATTCAATAAATAGAACATGCACTACAGAATTATGAGTTGTTCTGATTTTGTGAGATGCTTCTTTCCTTACAGTTCTTCATTATATCTTCAGTCAGTTATTTTACTGCTATTTAGTGAACGTGTCCCCTTTTCTAACTGGCCATATTTCTTATTAAGCACATTTAGTCAAAGCTTTAGTGATATAATATAGCATACATATTAGGCAATATAAAACTGCACATACCATTAAAATTATAGTTCTAATATTAAAAATAGTATAAAATACATTCAGTAATCAGTGTTGAAAACATTTCTTTATGATGTTAGAGCTCCTACAACAAGAAAATATTTCAATGTTAAATGGAAAGTCCTTTGTTCTTTTTTATTTAGACCTGACTTACAATCCTATTATTGTGTATGATAGTATTTTATTCTATACGCTTTAGACAAAAGAAGTGGACTTGTGAAAGAAGAGATTGTACAGAATAGTAGTGCGATAGTAATTGACAATGTTATTTCTACTGCCTTATGCAATGTGATCTGCTTTTGTTTAATTCACACCATAGCTAAATCATTTCCTCCTACTAATAAAAACATTACAAAGTATTCTTATTCTAGTTGCACTATGTCATTTGTCAGTAATTGTGCGGCTTATTTAAGAGAGATTTTCAGCTAAAACCCCTGCTGTCACTAATAAATGGGGTCATTTTAATCATCATTTGTGGGTAAAATGAATAATCTTAATGCTTAAATAGGAGCTGTAATGTAGTTGCACAGTTAACCTGGGCTTTACCTAAATTAGAGCCAAAAAGAGTAATAACTGAAAACCAAAACAAAACTTGCCCCCCCACTTTCTGAACTAAGGCTGTAAGTCTACGTTATTAACTTAGAATCATAGAATCATAGAACTTGGCAAGGTGAATCAAAATTAGCTACCTCTTTCACACAGGCTCCAACCTGTCTGTTCTTCAGTGATCAGTGGTAATGCTGAGAAAGCCAAACGCATGCTGTCCTACCTTTGCCTGCCTTGTCCTGGACTCTGATTGAATCCCAGAGCATGAAAGGCTATATAAAATCTGCACACACATGGGGTGGGTGCAATGAGATGGAAGAGATAGATGCATGTGTAGTGCTTTCACAGCAGTGGGAAGCCATGTGCAGGCTTCAGGCTGAAGACGTGCTCATAATTAAGTTTGTTGTGACTTTCTAGGCTCTGCTCCCAGTTAACGTTGCCAGTGTACCATGATGACTGGGTATGGTAATGGTGTTAATGGGACAAAGCAGTTTTTCTGAAGTATTTGAGTAACAGAGACACAAACCCTTGTATGATAATACCTGTAGCTCAACTTCTGTGCACCATTTAGGTGGTTTTCATATACTATGGCTGCCTTAAGCAATTTTTTACGGTTTTCATTTTAATTCATAGGACGGAAGCAGTGGCAGGTTTGACAGATAACAGGGCTTCTCTGGATGTGGGAAGTTTATGAAAGGACTGGAACCTGCCTTCTCTCTGGGTGACTGGGATACTTAACGTTATTGAAACTGGGGTGGGGAGGGAGAGAGTGGGGTGGATACCTGATAGCGATTGCACTGGTTCTGTGGGAGGCTGGAGGATGCTGCTGGTGAGGCAGTTGTGCTATAGTTATACATTTGTATAGTTTAAACAGAATCTTCTACTACTGCTAATAGACTTGTGAATGTTTCCTCTTCATGAAAAGGAAGTATTTGGGATTTATGCAGGATAGCTGTTGAGAGGTGGATCATGCTGTTGTTTAAACACCTTCATCTAATACTTTTGTGTCCTGCAGGGATTCTGTTAGAACAAAACCACTAAGGATTAGAAAATGCTGAACTACTAGGATACTTACTACTATTTCTGAGGAGAAATATATGTATCTAAATAAACAACAGCTAAAATAATTTCTCCCAGAAAAGGGGCATTTATCCTGGGATAAAGAACTACCAGGAACTTTTGTTACAGCCCATTTTGCTAATTTAATGCCTAGGTCTTATGAATTTATTTTAATTTGAGCCATACTAAATCCTAAAGCTAAGCTCTGGCTATAAAAGATAATTGGACAATGAAATCAGAAAACTTGTATTTATTATCTTTTTTAAATTAGCAGCGACAAGACCCATCTCTAGTAGACCATCTGAAGAGGAGATGAAACCGTTGTGCAGAAAAAAGGTATAATGAAAGTCTTCAAAAATGTTCAATGTCTGCTTTCAGAATTACATTAGAAAATGCCTGCTTGCAAAAGCACCAACATTATTCCTTGGTACTGAATTCCCTGATAATGAATCAGATTCCATGGAAGTGATTTCTGATTGTAATTCATTAAGAATTGTTTATGAAGTTTCTTATCACATGATTTTCCTTGTGACCAAAGTTTCCATGAGATAAATTATAAATGAGCCCATCCAGCAAGAGCAAAAGATTGCTCAAGACTCTAATAGGCCACAAATTGGATTGCCGAACAATCCTCTAATCTGTTGTCTCTGTTCTTCTTTCTCTATAACTAAGACTAAGGGAAAAAAAGCTATGAGCTGCTGTCAGTTGTAATTATGCCCAACTCAGACAAAATGTCCTGACCTGTGAGAGGTAGGTCAAATGTCAGAGAAGGCTTATGGGAAACAGTAGAAGGTTGAAGGCTTCTAAATAAGCTTTGCAAGTATTTACCCCTTTTGTAGAAAATAGCTGTGAATTTCTAAACCAGAAAAATTATAGAAAATGCCAAAGCATGTCTACAGTAACCCTGTTCTATATGAATCTCTTGTCAGGCATATTGATGAGTTAAGTGGCTTAATAATTATTTCGCCATCAGAGATGACACATATTGATGCCTCTACAGCTTTTTTATATTTTATGTCTGGATTAGATCAGCTTAAGTCGTGATGTTTAATGTCGGCTGTGTTTATACATTCATGACAAAACTTGAACCAACATGTTTTAATTTGACTGAATTTGCTAATCCATTCAGTTCTACTCAGTAATCCATTGTACAGGCAACAAATTAATATAACCCTGAAGTTTATAAGAAAATTATCATCAGTTTACAATAAGAAAATTTAGTACTTCTCAGGACTATATTGATGCTATGTTTATAGATTGTAATGGTACTTATAATACCCTGTAACTTATTTATTGTTAGCTGGAGGAGTGACTTGAACTAGGCGCTCGCTCATGAGAGGAGATGGTCAGACAACATGGTGACTACCAAATGAGAAATGAACCATCAAACCCACAGGTTTGTGAATACAGCCTGAATTTTTTTGTTCAAGCTGAAGCAGTCACTTTCATGCAAGATGCCATTCT
>NW_009258947.1:4094253-4128387 GCF_000687185.1 Egretta garzetta
ATAGGGAGCAGTTACAAATGCTCCAGACTGAAGTAATTTTCTTTTATGCATTGGTAAATGGGATGCAAAGTCAGGGATATGTGTCAAGGAGTGAGAATTGGGCTATTCAGTCCAATCTGTAGTACCCTTTAACTTGTACATTAATATTATTACTGTGATCATTTTTAAAGCATTAAATGTATATTGAATGGCTTTACAGGCAAGTAGACTGCTGGCTTGCAAGCATAGAAAAATCTTGTCGACTTACAGGATAAATTATTACTCCCCCATTTCTTATACCACTTCTGTAGCCAAAACAAAATATCCTTCCCTTGGGCATGGTAATGGAGAGGACACCTTGGCTGAATCCCCCTACCCTTTCTCCACTCCTCTCTTCTGTACTAAGAGATTACACTTGTGGTGTGTTTTCAGTTCAGTGGCCATTGTCTCCAACCTTGAATCATTAAAGGATGTTGAGTTGTTACTTGATCAATTTATATTAGTCTGACTCCACTGAAATTTTCAAAGCAAAATATATGATGTCCTGAGGAGAATAGAATATGTAGTGTAAATAAACAATTGTCTGTTGTACATTTCCCCCAGAATATTAATATATAAACCCGTTATCTGTTGAGTTATACCAAGCTTGTTTGGATTTTGCTGCTGCTGAAAATGCATTTTGAGTGACCTGACAGTTCTTCATATAATGCATAATAAATAAAATCACTTCTATTCTTTTTAAAAAGCATGCAAAAAAATCTTCAGGTTTTTTTTTTTGGGAACATAATCTGTGTAGACATCAATTTATGTAAATAATACTTCCTCCATTATTTTTCCCCTTACCTCTAAGCAGCCAGGACACCTCTGTGTCAGGTACTTCTCCATTATTATTTCTTCATTGGCCTTTTATCTTTCTTATCTTTAATGTTGTAGGTGATGTGTTTTAGATTAAAACAGTATATTAATGCTTAAAATGCAAAAGTCAGGTTGATGTAGAAATATTATAAATATTTTTTATTCCCTGTAAAGATGTTCTTTGGAGCCACATAATTTGCGTGCCATGGTTAGCTGTCTGTTCAGAAGAGAAAAATATGATGAATTTCAGTAGAGTTAGAGGACTTTTTGTATTGCAGTTTTGCTTTATTGCTAGTATTATACCAATTCTAGGGGATAAACAGGTGAGCTCTGGCTCCATCTCAGTTATGTGGAGTGTGCCAGGTATGAGAAGCTTCTGTAAGGATTGTTGGTCAGGTCAGTGGGACAGCTCTCCCAAGGGAGACAACAGGATTTCAGTAATGCTGTCTGTACAAACCCCTGAAGTTTCAGTATAGAAATACTGGTTTGGTACCTGTCCACCCATTACCCCCAAAGGTTCATTCTCTTTTTTGCTGACAAGTTCATTCCAGTATTTTCCTGCTACAGCTATTCTAGTCACAGAAAGAAGCTTGTGATCAATAAACAGAAGCTTTCAATTTAGGCATAAATCCTTTATTCATAAGTATGGAGATTTGCAGCCTTCTAGTAATAATGCTCACAATCCTTTTTTTTCTTCAATGGATGGCAGAAATAGATTGAAGTCATTTCATCAGACCCTGGCTTACCATAAAACTAGTAGGCACATAAAGCTGTATATCACAAGTGTAATGGTTGATACTTTTTTAGCCGTTCTCTAAGTCCTGCATGGGCAGCAAGAAGGACAGGATCTATCTCCTGCTACTGTGTGGAGCCAGGAATACTCTGCCCTTGATCAAAACACCTGTGTACAAACTGTGACTGCCTATAAGAAATAACTAATTTCATAGGAGATGGCTTGCCACGTTCAAGTGGATAGTAGATAATATAATTTTTGCATACTGTCAGCTGATACACATTTATGCAGGAGTTACAAACTACAGTCTGATAAAATAAACTTCTGACCTTGGATGCCTTTCAATTCTCCAAATCGGACATTCACAAGTGGCCATTTGGGGAAAGAAATTGAAACGGTTTTAAAATTGTTCCTCCTGATACATAAGAAAAAGAAAGACACTTGCATAATTGAAATTTGACAATGGAAAATGTGGATCTCTAATATACAGCCGAAATTTGTTATTTTCTTTGCTTAGCACACAGGAGTCAGAGTGTAAGAAACTGTAAGATCCTGGTACATCTTATATGTCTGCAGCAGCAGTTCATTAAGTGGTTTACTTTGAATATCTGTATTATATTGATTTCAAATAATTATATGAAAATGTTTAATTACTGGTTTACATGTGCCCTTATTATTGGAGATATGGTGTGACTCAGTGAGTGTAACTTTTCCTTGAAACAGTTTATACAGAGACTTCATCTCTTCTACCACTTTTACCCATACCTCAGTGCTTGTTTCTTACCCCCAAAAAAGGTAATTTGTATGTCCTTGAAATTAAAGTTTAATGTTATATAAAGTACACATGTATAAAAAGAAACAAAATCATTTTGTCATCATGTTAACTATGATACAGTAAAATAATGTAAACAAAGTCTATTCACAGGAAAAAAATAATTGGAGTGCTATTTTTAATAGATATCTTGCAGAGATTGATTATGGTAAATTTGTGAAACATTTCAATGTTCAGTGTAACAACTTTTTTAATGTAGCATAAATATTGACTTCTGAAATACAGTTCCTGCTGGTTTGAATCCAAATCCACTAAAATTAGAGAAGCTTGAGATTAAAGTCATATAGTAGAAATGTTTTCTGGCTGAAATATATTACAATGAGGAAGACAAACTAAAAGCCTTGGCCAGGTTTTGAAATGTTAGGTAATCTTCGTGAGACAGTGTTAGAAGCATGGCTTTTTACCAGTGTCAGTTGCTGTTTTCACTATAAAACTTTTTATCAAATAGAACACTCAAATGTCTTTTCACAGAGGAAAAAACCCACACCAAAAACAAAACCCAAAGGACATTGTAGAATGTTTGGAAGTTTAAATATCTACAGTGGATTTTAGGAGCTATTTGAAAAAAAACCCAAATCTTCCAAGTGTTATTTCCTTGTAATTTGTGAAGTCACTTTTAGTCTTGACTGCTGTACTTGGCTATTTCTGATCTGTCATTTTTTCCTGGTAATAAGTACAAATTCTAATGACCTGAAAGCTCTCCTGGTACACAACCCAAGAGCCTGTTATTCATATGTAATGGCTTTCATCTGCTCCTGAATTAAGCCTCGGGTCTTTTTGCTGCAGTTCAACATTTCCTGTCTTAGTTAAGTAATGACACCCTTTCTGATTTAAAGGAAATATTCCAAATTATAAATAGAAAAAGGATCATATAATGTAAATATCTATAATATGTACCTAAATCTCTATGTAACAAATATGTACAATAAATAATACATGATTTTGCAAGAACTACTCCATCTGATCATGTGACCAATTTTAAAAAAAATCACCAGTATATTCTGTGTGTGGTTATGAGCATTTGACAGAGTCAGATATGTATTAAGAAGGTGCAAGATATGTAATGTCATTGCCTAGTTAGTCAGTGATAACATTCTGTTTCCATCTAAGTTCTTAGAGACCCGTGATAAGCTGCCAATCTAACTGTAACATCACATTTAAAAAAATTTTATAGTGAGACTGTCTTCAAACCAATATATCGAATATTGGTTCTCACTTTTTAAGAAGGAATTGTAGCTGGAGTGTTTTACGGTTACAATTCTTGTTCCATATCTGCTGCTTTTCTCCATCCTAGTCTCCCTCTGCATGGCAAAAATCTACCACTAGTGTGTGAATGGGGTAGCACCGTACCTGGCGATTATCTGTTGGCAGTTAGAATGGTTAGAGATGGACTGCCCAGAGAACACAGTAATGCCTGGCACCCGTAAGCGCAGCTCCCTGCAGTGCTAGTGCAAAGCATATGTTCTTGCCAACCACATGACGGCTAGGCTAAGTAAAACAACAGAGGAGGCCAAAAAAACACCCAAGCCCCACACCTCCCCCCGCCAAGACAGCAGAAGAAAATTGCACTGTTCTTTTCCCACCCACCCTTCAAAATGCAACCCAGAGCCATTTCGTACTCTGTTCACAGAGTCATTACTGGTATGACAATATCATCTCTTTGTTTTTAGAATCTGTCATCCCCTGGCTGAAGGGCTTGACTCCAAGGATAAGTACTGATAAAGATGTGGAAGCTGCTGGGAAATTCCATGCAGAATGAAGGGATCTGTTTCAAGCTTGAAGCAGCTGCATAGTCTCACTTACACCTGCCTGCAAAAAAGGGGATTTGGTGAGGCACCCCACCATAAAGGCTTCCTTACTCTCGTGTTTTCATGTAGGCTGTCAAGCCTGATGGAGGAGGCAAGTTATCATGTACTCCATACCAAAAACTAATCAAGGGACGGCCTGACCTTTCTTTAGTCTACAGAAGGAGTTATTTAAATGAAGAGAAATATTGTTTCTAAATGAAAACAAAACAAAACAAAACAAAACAACAAAACCCAAAAAACCAGCCCTGCTGAATTTTTGTGTGTGATTTCCTGGCCACCTTTGGTTTATTTTTCTGTCATTAAGAAAAAAACAAATCAGAACTGTGATGATAACCGTAGGTGACATTATTGAATGTTCTACATTGTAGTGGGGTGCAGTTCTGATTCTTGTTCTTAAGATTGTTTTACAGGGTTGCATAAAGATCCCCTTATTTTAGAACCTTGTGTTTTAAAACCTTCCGTGTTAAATCTTCTGTTTGATTTCATGCAGAAAGATGAAACCAAAGAAGGGAGCAGGGAGGGAATTTCCTTTGCAGGCTTTAAGAAATATTATGAAAACATTTTTAATGAGTGGATGTTTTTTTATAAAATTGTATATTTTAGTAGTTTTAATATGAAAATATCCGATGGTCATAACCTAACATTTGAAGGCAAAAAAGTCAAGAGTGTGATATGTTTTTGTGTTCTCCCACTGAGGTTTATTTGATTCGACATACACATATGTGTAACTCACAAATTATACAGCACACTTTGTATTCAATCGCAATCCTGTGTAATTTGAATGTTTTAATTAAATCAGATACATGCTCAATTCCTTAATGTCCTGAATTATTCCAGTATGGCACAAATCACTTAAAATTTCTAAATATTTATTTCAAAGAAAATACAAAGAAGAGTGAAGGGACCTTCTCCAATACGTAACATTCTTTTACAGAGGCAGGCAATCCCTAGAGGACCAGAAGCCAGGAACTCCCTGTTTTTTACATACCTTAATATTTCTTCATTCTTTAAAATCTTAATGAATAAAACTTCATAGCTTGAGCCTAAAAATTAAGCTAAAATATATCCATTACAGTGACATGAGCAAAATACCATTTTTCAGAGTGATAGAGACTAATTCTTCTGTTTCATGGAAGTATTATAGTTAATTATGTTAATTAAGGTAGTGACTAGAAATGCCTGAGAATGGGACCCTCCTATATTAGCCTGTGCAAGCACAGAGTGCACAGTGGGACTTACTTACAAATAGGCAGGACAGACATTAAATGAAAGAAATTGTTAGAAAACACCTGAACTGACCATTCGAGGGAAGTAAATATTTTTTTTTTTTTCTTTTTTGCTTAGTAGACTATGGGTTAAAATGACATGAAGTTTGGTGAATACTATTCTGTAAAATCCAGATTAAGGTATCCAGATTAAGATTGTATGATAGCAAGGTTCTGCTGCTTCTTACCCAATACTGTCAACTAAAACAGAGATTACCTTCACTGATTAACTGGTACAATTTTTAAACTTATACTTTCCTAGTCCCAGCAGGACTGGGAAAACACTTTTCAGCAAGCTATTTATTTGCAAAAAGTTCAGGCTCAGATTGATCAAAACTGTAATTTCAGGTCAAATTTAGTATACGGTACATTTAGTTTTCCTGAAATGAAACATACATATATCCACACATTTTGGGAAAATGCATAAGAAAAAGCTGATATTTTTTAGAACTTGAAGGAGATACTCCTTTCACAGTTTTTTTTTGTCCCCAAAACCCAACGAGTAGAATGCTTATTTAGAGTGGCTAGAGTTTGTATTGAAATCCTTTTGAACAGCTCTTCCATCCCCAAGAGGTGTATTTAAGTCTTAGCATATTTCAATCTGTTCTGCTGAAGCTCTTCCACTTTCTATGGAGAACTTTAAATAATAGTAGGACTAAGGACCAAATTCTAGATTTCTCTTTTGATTGCCCTTAACCTCCAACCTCTAGGGTCATGCCCAGGCTCTTGTTCAGTGAGTAAAGTTAGTTGTGCAGAGCCCTATTTCATGCACAGTTGTACCCTGGAGTGGATCCTGGGGAAAACAAAGTAAGTGGTCAAGCTCTGTTATAAAACCTCAAGGAAGTCAAAATAAGACTGTTAGTTAACCCCAGTCCTCACTTTTAGTATCTTCTGGAGTACTTCAGTTTGCAATCTTAATAAAGGTCATCTAATTCACATATTTTGGTGTAATTAATGCATAAATCCTTGGGTTTAGTGGATACAGTTCTTGTCTTGGTTCAGATAAAAGTTTGGGGCGTGGTGAGACTCATGTAACATATAAACCCATGTTGCTTTAGTATTAAAAATAGTGAGGCTAATGAAACATAAATTCTGCACATGTTTGTTTCTGGACTTCGCTTCTGTTTGGGTTTTTACTTAAAGCCTATTGTTTCCAAATCCTCCTTATAGCTACAGTGTTACTTTTGTCAGTCTTGCATCTGGATGCAACAATTAACTGTTCTTGCAAATTTCCAGAGGGAATTAAACCTAGAAAAAATGTGGAAGATCAGCCAGATTTAATATGAACTGTGCAAGCTGAGCAAGAGAATAAGAACAGGAATAACACAGGTCGTAATTGGCATACAAGTCCATTCCCCTCATAAAGGTCCATTGGATAGGTCCTGCCCTCTCTTTCATCCTGGACTAATGATGAGCAACATGAGATTTCTAGACTAAGTAAGCAATTTAATTTGACCTCTGCTATGCAGAACAAAACTGCCAAACAGTTTTCCAGCTATTTTGATTGGTATTGGAAAGGAGAAGGACAGGGAGCAAGGAAAGGGAAGAGAAGCAGGGAGAAGGAGAAGAGTATTGATTGGCCAACATTTTTGCTTAGTACAGATGCAAAAGGTGCTGATAAAATTGATTTTACTCTGATACATATTCCTGTCGGCAGGGTGATAATATGTACTCATATAAACACTTTCCTATTGGTGTAGTAGTATCTCTCTAAGGGGAAGTAGAGGAGGAACAGCAGAGGAGTGAGCAAGCAGAGAACAGTCAACAAAAGAAGGGGAAGTAAAGGAATCAGGAAAAGGAAAAGGAAAGGAAAGTGAGTGTGACAAAATCCTGCAAGAGCTGGGAAGCTCTGTTCTGCGTTTTGCCATCAAGAACTTGGGAGTGGGTGATACCTACAGTAGCAAGGAAGAGGACAGGTTTGAGAAATATACTGGGCAAGGAACAGCGAAGTTTTCCACTCTTGTGCTTCATGCACAGCCAGCTGAATTACCTGCAAGCAGCACATCTGGGTTTCAGATGAGTTGTGCCCTGGCTGCAGAAACACCACAGCCACTACTAGTACACTGCAATGGTGGTTTGGCAATGTTTAGGCTCAGGTACAGTGTCATGTGAACACAATTTTTCAACTCCCAGGTGAGCTCACCTGAGGAATCACTTTCAGGACCTGAGCTGTCTCTGTACAGAGGCACAGGGACCTGTAAATTGTTCTCTGGTGGTCCCAGTTTTGAGAGGTTTCTTAGCTGGTACATGGTGGTAAGCACAAGACAACTTTGTGCCTTAGTTAGCTTCATTGGATCATCTGCATATGAAATTAGTTTCTTTCAGAGCTTATCTATATATTCCAATACAGTGGCTTGGATAAAATATAGGCTGGCTGTGCTACCCTAGCCAATACACACAGAAAGTTCTCCCTTTCTTTACTGGTACTGACTGTTGCAAAGTAAATTATCGAAACAGAGCCAGTCATACAGCATCTTCCTGTCTCAAATCCAATGTCTAGGAAAAAATAATAAAAGTAAATAGAATCTGCACAATCTGGAATGTGAAGAAAAATAGAACAGACTACAGCACTGGTTTGTAGTAACATGATATCTCATAAAAGTAAATTCAGCTAGTAAGAGAATTCTCATTAGGGCCTGAGGTCTAGATACAAGACCTCAAGTTTGAACTACCTGTGCATCCTGCCGAATCTGGAAGTTCCGCATTAGGAACCCAGCTGTTCTTCCTGTCATGGCATCAGGGCAGAAATCTCTGTATGTCATCTATGTGCATCATTTGGAAAATTTATTCCGGGAAAGAGAGATTTTCTGAAATAAAAGAACTTAGAATAACGTGGACTATTATTATAGCCTTAAGAGTTGCTGGTTTTTTTGTTTGGTTTTGGTTTTGTTTTTCTAAAACTTTTCCAATTAGTTTGTGTTCTAATTTAGACACAGACATTCAAACCGAAGTCTGACGACGGCAAAGACAGCACTTGCTTTTTCTGTAGTTTCCTAATCCTACTGAATGTTTCGGATACTACCTTAATAATTCTGATGCCAGTCCAGTCATTATAAGATAAATGGATTTACAGTACACTAAGGCCAGGTATACAGGCTTTGTAATTGCTCATAGTCCTATATGATTGCAAGATACTTGGCTGTAGAGCTGAACATTCCTCATGCATTGCAGGTTACAGCTATTAATGACGTAATGTCACAGGCCATTTCAGTTGTTATGAATTATTGTTTTGGGGTTGAGTGTTTTTCTCCTTGTAGATAATTTCTGAAATGGTTGACGCTAGATGCTCATGCGGAGTGAATGTTACTAACAATTTCAAGGAAGCCAGTTACGTAGTTTAGCTTAGAATTTTTTTGTTCTATGTTTACTTTTGTTCAGCCCTGACTAGAGCTTTTGTTCAGAACTTTTATATTGTCACAGTACAAGCCATAGTACATAATAATAAAACAAGGAGACAGAGATCATGTGATCTGGGCAAAGTTTCATAACAAACTGATGCTATGTTATATTTGTAATGTTTGACACATCTTACTTACCAACCAATTCATGTATGTTTGAGAGCATCACGCACCCTTTTCAAATTTTGCTTCCAGGACTACTTCCCAACATTTCAAACAGGCAGTCTTTAAGAAACAATGTGCTGCAAAAACCTGACTGTTTTCCTCACTTATTCCTTACCGCTTTCTCTTAAAGTTATTATTTTCCACTCAGGAATTAGCTAAATATGTCAGTCTCTGCTATTTACTTTGACAAATACCTTAAGGCGTATTACAAGTTTAAACCTGTCTTTGAGTTTGTTTTCAGTGATAGACTGCTCTGCAGAACAAAACCCTGGCTATTAGCTTCTCTTAATTTCTTTGATGCTATCAACAACAATGAGTATCAAAGGATTAATTTTTCATAGTGCATCTAAGCAGACATAAGTGAACTTTCCTGCTACAGAGTTCTTCGTTTATTTGTAGAAACAGACCAACATCCTGCTAACAAATCTCTCTGGATTGTAGAGCTCTCCCTTGCAATTTTATTTAATAACCATTTAAATATGATTGATTTGCTTTGGAAAGGCTTGGAATTAGTGAATCTCAAGACTCTGTGGCCCTGTGAGGTTTCACAAATCACAAATATTAGATGTAATTTGGTTTTTTATGTCATCTTTTTGAAGATGACAATAGGGATATTTATACCCTTATTACCTTCCTGATCTCTGACTATATCCTTTTGATTATCTTTTTTTGTTCCTTATCCAAGTTTAGAAATGTTAAGGTTTGTTGATTTTTTCCCCGATATTGTATTTTTTTTAATACTATTTATTTATATTCCAGATGTGAATGTTAGCACCTGTTGTTCCTATTTCTAGGGGACTAAGAAACAGTGTGTAATGATTTAGGTGCATTATAAACTCATTCTATTTTTTTTTTTTAAGACTGGAGCTAAAGCTCTTAAAAAAAAGAGATCTGTAAAACAACAATCTGCATGCATGTCTGTCTTCCCTGATGCCTTATCATACCTTCATAGGAAACCTGGCAAATCTAAAGTTTTTAAGCAGCTCCATACAGATCCTTGAGACTATACTGAAGGGTGGAAAAAAAGGACCTGAGGTTACTAGATTTTTTTTCACCTCTTTGGCCCTATTTTCTTAAAACCAGTATTTCAGGTAGACAGCAGCCAAAGCTAAAGTCACTAGATGAATGTGTGTAGCATCATTCCTAAAGCTTTTGGCAAACAAAAATTGTGATGTTGTACTTCTAGTGAATTTTTTTTTTTCTTGATTTACCAATAGCTCCACACAAAATCAAACTTTGGTGTTTATGTTGTAAAATCTAAATGGTCTACCTCAAAACCAAAACCATCCTGGGTATCATCTAAATTTCTGTCACAGCCTTTGGGGTCTCTTCGATGTAAATTGTCCTCACAATGAGAAGATATGCTGTAACATACATGTAATTACTTTGAATAAAATATCTTATCTTCTAGGCTTTCTATTTTGGAAAGAATAGAATTCTTGATTTTATAGTAGAACAATAACATTCTTAATGCTGTTAATAGTTTCTTGATAATGCTAATTAGAACCAATCACAGATTACACTTAATTACTTTTTTAATAACTTGTAAAAGAATCTGTTCTAACAGACAATTTATTAATATATTTTCTAAATGTGTTGATAACAAATTATAACACACATTTACTGGATTTGCTGAATATACTGTTATATGCATGCTTCATTTCACTTGTGAGTCAGTTGATCTTAATAGAACAACCTGCAATAGTGACCAAATTGTTTGTAGAGTCATGATGATCTAGTTCATTCACTAATTATAACAGCAGATACTTTATTTATAATGTTTGAAGACAAAAATACTGATTATCCTTTTAATTATTATGGAATGAGGGCTATTGTGATTTTAAAAGACATTTATTCTCAAACAGTGGTTTATTGTTAAGGTAATTTCCTGTATTCCAGTATTTTGTTTTATCAGATCACGCTTTATTGCCAGTAAGACTACAAGTTAAACAGACATTACTGCATCATGAGACCTCTACTGCCTTCTAGTCAATTGCCTATTTAAAAGATTGCAAAAACAGTCTTTAATTACAGATTCTCTGTACTTTCATTTTTGATAAAGGCAAAACCAGAAAACAGGGTAGTTACTGAAATTTTACAACAAACATTGAAGAACTGGTATTTCTCGAAGCACACAACTTTCAGGCAAATGGAAGAGAATTTTCAAGGTTATTTTATTGTCAATTGGGCCATTTTATTTTTTGTTGTTTTGGATATTTGTCATGAAAAGTAACATTACCTTGGCATCTGCTGGTTCTACAGCTGCTCTTAGCTTTAGTTTTTCTCTTTCACGGGAGAGGTATGATGTTGAATGCTGTCAAGATGTTGCACGTAATACATGCCAAGGAGCAGATACAGCTTCAGAGATCATACAGAACCCCCTGGAAGATTCCCCACTGCATTATTTTCTTTTGCCACATTTTTGGGGAAAATAGCTAAATTAACAGGTTGGAACTTGGGTTAGAAAGAAAAGATTCCCATCAGTCTTTTTAAAGAACTACTTCTTCATTGTAAGTAAGATCAGCACCTTTACAGTGGTCTAGAAATCCAAAGGATTTTTTTTTTTTTTTTTTTTTTTTAAAATAACTAAGTTTGGAAACTCCAAGAACTAAAACTCCATCATTCAGATGTTTGTTTTGGGTTCTGTAGGTTTTGGTTGCTGATTTGACAGAGTAGATCAGATTCTATCTATCTGATTATCAAGTCTGTACTGTCTTGATAACTCCTGAAATCCAGCAGTATCTTTGCAGTACTTAAACCCATCTTGACAAGTATCAGGTCACTTGAGAGTTTTTTTAAATTCAGATACTTAAATAATTTTGATCTTCCTACTTCCATAAGGCAAAGTAAGACGGCTGCCAGATGAAATATGAATCATGGCTAAAAGGATTTTATTATACATAATTAGAGCTATGGCTTTGTCAGCTTCAAGTTGTTAGTTGTATCTTCTTAACATAGGGGAACCCAATTTAATCAAAGGCAATGCGTGAAGCGTAGCTGCATTGACTTTCATTCACTGGCTTACTTTTAAGCAACATGAACTATCGTTTGAGAATAAAATCTTTGGTAGAGGGACCACTGAATACAGAGCAGAACAACTCCAACGCAGAAATACTGTTAGGCTGTCTGAGAGGGTAAACTTGTTTCCCCAACACAAGAACTATAAGAAAATACAAATTAGTAGTTACTTGGGCCATTCAAGTCTGGGCTCCTCAGTGACGTAAGCATCACAGGCATGAAGTTTTCTCCTTCACACATGCACAACTACTGGATGATTTTTCAAATAATGAAACAATAATTGCTGTGAGATGCTCTCTGATCCTTTCTTTCATGAAGTCTTGTAAATAATCACTTTTTTAAAAAGAAAAGTTCAAACGACTTTTTGAAACATGATGTCAAAAACAAAGCTTGCTTTTAGAGATAATCCCCAGTGGAATGACTTTCAGCTGAATAATGCTTTGTCTTTTTATTGACAGGTCTTAGCTTCTTTATGTCTTTCTGTTTGCTCACATCAACCTTGTTATTTTTTACTTTACAAGAAAGCAAACAGCCTGCAAATCTCTTCTGCAGACAAGTCAATACATTTTTATACTTTCTGGTGTTTTATTTTTAGGGAAGTTCACATGGAGAGGTTGGGCATTAAGCCAGATGTCCTGGAGGTAATTCCTAGAGCTGCAGCAAGCTGTGCACTTACTAACAACTGCTTTGAACAAATACTCCCAAATGGCAAACTCACTGATGCTTGTCTGTTGAGCTGGGTTCAGGAGAGAGATGGCTCATGATCTGTTGATGCCCTTTGCCATTGCTTCGTGCTCTGATCCAAGAATGGAAGAAAGTTTGAGGAAGGTGAGTGTGGGGGAAGATACTGGTATTTTCAAATTCTGCATATAGATGACATTTAGCAGGGATGAGTAGTTTGAGTGATACCGTGATATGCTGTAATATAAATTTGAAAAAGGCAGCAGTGATTAATTTTCAATATCTCAGTAATTTAGCTTCCTATTTCAAAAATTTCTGTATCGGTATGAATCATCTTACAATCCTACTAAATTGGTGAGGTGAATAAAGGCCTAATTCTGAAAAAGCTTATGCATAAATCTCTTCTGCCATATTATGGAATGAGCCAGAGATTTCAGCCAGTAGGAGGAACCACAGGAACAGCCAAAGCAGGAATTGCTATGCTGAAAGGACTAGGAATAAAATTGCCTCAAATTTGGATTATTTGTTCTAAGTCATCTTCTACATCCAGAACTCTGCACAAAGCCATCCTCATAAGGGTACTAGTTTCCCTCTTGCAACATGACCTTACAGAAAAACGGCATTGGGAATATTCCAGGAGCAGCCACATATAGACTGTGGGCTGTTGCAAAGATTTTCTAGTTTTCCTGTTTTCATGGATGACTAAAGCTAGATCGTATCTCTTTAGCTCACTTGTGATAATGTCATGAGATGAGGTGTCAGAAACTCCACAAAATGTCACAATCACTCCTTTCCCCTTATTCACCATTCGAGCCACACAGTCAATGAAAAATTATGTTCTGTCCTTAATAGTTGACTATTGTAATTCATTATATTATTTCACAGATGTTTGCAAACTGGTCTCATTCAGAAATTTTTAAGCCAGGGTTTTGTAATTCTCTGGGTCCTCTTTGAATCCTTTTTTTGATTTCTTCTCTACTCCAGTGGGATCAGTTGTGTTCCCCACAAGACTCTCAGTAAAGCTACTGGGAACTGAGGTATTTGGCTAATTCCTTAAGTACTGTAGGATGAGTTTTCTCATACCCTGTAAATTTGAATAACTCTCTGTTACTTAACTTATGCTTTCCTTATTTTGGCCTCTATACTGCTGCTATCTTAAAATTAATTTTGTTAAGTATGTAATTGCAATTATCTTCTTGGATTTTTTTTAATCTTCATGATATTTCAACCAAATCATTAAAATACAAGACATTTTTAAGGTCAAGTTTAAAAACTTAGAAATCACAGCAGCAGTTGTCTTGATACAAATGCTCAGTTCCACTGGGGGAAATTCCTAAGGTCTGGGAGAAGTAAGTGTCATTTCTGGCTTGAAGAAGAAGGATCTGGGGAACTTCAGGATTCTCAGCCTTACCTTGATCCGTGGGAAGGTGATGGAGCAAAAAATATTATAAACTTTCCAAACACATGAAGAACAAAATAATGACTTGGAATAATCAGCAGGGGTTTATGAAGAAAAATTCATGCCTGATCAACCTGATAGCCTGATCCCCTGCTGGGATCCAAGGATTGTGATCAGTGACACAAAGACCAACTGGATGCTGGTCCCTAGCGGTAGACTCCAGGTCCTGATAATGGGACCAATACTGTTTGAAATCTTCATTAAAGACCTGGATGATGGGACAGAATACACCCTCAGTAAGTCTGCAGACAATGCAAAATGGGGAGGAGTGTTTGATGCACCAGATGCCATTCAGAGGGACCTTGGGATGCTGAAGAAGTAGGCAGAGTGGAACCTCATGAAGCTCAACAAAAGGAAATGCTAAGTCCTGCTGCTGTGGAGGGATAACCCCATGCACCAGTCCAGGCAACTGGAGGTCAGCAAACTGGAAAAAAACTTTTCAGAAAAGTCCCTGGTGGTCCTGGTTGGACCACATGTTGAACATGAGCCAGCAATGTGACCTTGCAGCAAAGGCTGCAAACAGCATCTTAGTTTGCATTAAGAAGATTGCCAGCAGGTTGAGGAAGGTGATCTTTCCCCTCTAATCAGCTCTGGTGAGACACATCTGAATGATATGTTCAGTACTGCCCTGCCTCCATACAAGTGAGTCATGGACATACTGTACCAAGTCCAGAGAAGGGCTACAGAAGTGATTAAGGGACTGGAGCATCTCACATATGAGGAGATGCTGAGAGAGCTGGGTCTGTTCCACCTGGACAGGAGAAGGCTCAGGGGGATCTTATCAATGTGTATAAATACCTGATGGGAGGGCATAAAGAAGATGGAGCCAGACTCTTCTCAGTGATGCTCAGTGGAAGGACAAGAGGCTATTGGCATAAACTGAAAAACAGGAAATTCCACTGAAATGTAAGAAAACACTATTTTACTGTGAGGGTTGTCAAACACTCAAACTGGTTGCCCAGTGAAATTGTGGAGTCTCCATTCCCTGGAGATATTCAGAATTTGACTGGACACAGTCCTGCCTGCTCTCCTTGACACTTCTTTGAGCAGGGATGGTGGCCTACATGATCCTCAGGGGTGCCTTCTAACATCATCTCTTCTGTGATTCTATATTCAGCTAGAATTTCTTCCTAAACACAGATCATTAATTCCCATTACAATGCCCTTTAGTTATTACTTTCAAAAAAAAAAGTAATATGCACTAGTCTTCAGAGTGTAACAACATTTGAAAATTTGAGTGCTGGTGAAGTCTGCACATAAATGTTGAACATATGTCTCCAACATGGTGCTTGTTGGAGAGAAGTTTAAGACAGACAATTAGCAATTTTTTATAGTAACATTTGGTCTTTATTAGAAATGAAAAGGCTGGCAGAAGTATATAATTTTATCTAGATTTGCTTTATTTTCTTGTGCACAGTGGCTGTTGGCTCATTAGGTTATTGTCTTGCCCTCTGACCCATGTATGTGATCTGAAGCATCATTTGCCTGCTAGTAATTAGTATCTCTTTCTCTTTCACATTAAAGTAGCCAATATGCTTTCCTTCCTACTCCTGCTGGAGCTGGAATGAGTATTAATAAGCTACTAAGAGAGAACCTTAGGACTGTTCCTTTTATTAGAAGGGCTTCTTTCTCTTTTTACAGGAGGTGCAATCCAGACCATTCAATTTAGCTGCCTGTTTTTTGGCAGACCAGGTCAATGCAGTCCACCTAAACCAACCTGTTTAAATTTCCTAATCAGTCAGTGCACTTGTGAGGCTGACAAAAGGAGATTCAGGACATTTCATGGAAGCACTGCCTTTTCTCCATTGACTTGCTTGGAAAGTCTTAAAAGAACATTCAGTCCACCTAAATCCACCTCTCTCCATGTAGGCTGTATGCCCTGTAAGGTGCCTTCTTCCACTCAGGCTCTTCTGGGGATGAGGGATGTTATTGCCAGTTACTCACCTAAGATATGTTATGTACTCCAGAAAGGGTGGAGAGACTGGGAGTCCCAAATTAGTGCCCTAAACATCAACTCAAAGAGATATTACTCTCTCTCAGTGTGTTTCAAAAAAAGCTCAGGGAATGAGGAGAAAGCCCTTTCTATTTTCTGAGTGGTATCAGTAATTTTTTTGTAAAGGGTGACCAGAGAGTACATTGTACATGGAACAACTGTAAAAGCATGAAACCCGAAATTGCCAGCCCTAGGAAGCATCACTGCTCTATAGCAAATAAGGTTTAATGTTCACTTCAATCAGCTTGAAAGAGAACATTTAAATTGTATTTAACATGCTCACTAAAAATTGATTAATGAATGCTGAAATGGTTTATTTCCATCAAAGCTCAGCATATCCCAGACTGTTCTATCATATCTAAATTGAAATATTGCAGTAATCTTTATTCCGTGACAAGTGCTGATATTTTAACTTTTTTTTTGTCCAACCCAGAAGAAAACATGAAATTTAATATTGTAATTTCTTAAAATTGTGGTTTTGATTTTTCACCAATATGCAAAAGGATTCAAACCCCTTTTGTTTATGATTTTTTACCTGTACATCTTTTTTTATGAGAGACTATAAATCACATAGCAATTGGTCTTCTTCCTTATTTTCATTTTCAGTCAATAGTAACAATTAAACAACTTTAATCCTGGCTAAGGAAAAAGTATTAATGTTATAAACTCCCTGAATTTTCTAAAAATATTCATTTGCACACACAAAATGTTCTTCCTTTCCAGTCTTGAGCGTGGAGTGGCTTTTCATATCTAATATTTAGAAAGATATATATATATGTAAAACTATATATTATATATAATATGTAAAAAAGTGATTTATATAACTATAAGGATATATTTAGTGTATATATATTTAAAATAAGATTTTATTTCTAAGGCATCTTTCAAAATAAAGGATGAAATTAAATAGGTTGCAATATGAGAATTCCTAATAAAAGCTTACTATTTTGCAAATAATGTAAACGAACCTTTTGATTTCATCTCTCTCTTGTTGTGTATATATGTACACTGAGATACACCTGACTAGTAAAATCTTTGGAACTTTTGCTTTTTCCACAGTCTCTGACGATGCGATGATAAAGTAGTTATGTCAAACCAGGAACTACTTCATTGCAACATGATCAAAGGGAAGTGTGGAACACCAAGGCATTAGTACTCAAGAATGTCATGATATATAAATAGCTCAGAGAAAGTGATAGCACAACTTCAGAAGTTGTGCCAGCAACTGGATTCAGTTATTTGCTTGCTTCAGAGAAGTCTGGTGCTAGAGAAAGAATTAGCTGGGATGACTGCTGCCCCCTGTGTCGTGGGAGACACCGTGATGCGGTTGTTTGCAGCTCTGGACTGGCTGGGATATTAAGAGACCTGCTAGGTATTGCCACAAGCCTATCTTGCATGGGTGGGTGTCAGAGACTGAAATGTCTGCTCATTCATGCTTGAGATGCTGCTAGTACTACACAAATGTCCAAAACCATGTTTAAATGACTGTGCAGCAAATCTGTCACCTGAACAATGCATTCACTTGTCTCCTGAATTAAACAATGTTTTACGGTGGTGGAAGAGACCAATGCACAGACCTGCAAACCTCTGCTCAGTAGCTATTGATAGAAATAAAATCCCTATGCAACTTTGAAAGAAATATAGGCTATAGTTATGGAGTATGTTTATGGTACATATATTGTTAAACTAATTATACATCCATTTGCTTTTATTGCATATAATGATACACCGTGTACAATAAATTAGGCAAGCTACACAGCTTGGATCTTGTGTTGCTTAGAACACCATGAGTGGATTGGTTCCTAGTCTTATCTTAAAATCCTACTGGGCAATGGCATTGTGTTTCGTGCTGCAACACTAAGGCAGTGTAAGAGTGGTCCCAGTCTTGGTACTACTACCTGTGTAGACCCTTTTGAGCCTATCAAGTACTACATTCGCATCCATGATTTGCCAAGAAGATCTTTGGAGATTTACCTTTGGAGATCTTACCTATCTTCAAGTTTCACTTTTACAATACATTCTTGTGTGCTCCTCAAAAGTTGTATGTTTACCTGTAAGGGAGAACACAGATTCCATGCTCAACTCATAGCACAGACATGATGCCACTAGAAATTCTGGAGGCAAGTGCTTTCTCCAACCTGTTCTGTCCTTCAGATTAGCTCAGATCCGCTGATTACCCAGCAGTCGTTTGACTGCATCACCTTCTTTTGCTCTGTAGAAAGCAGCCTAGAAAGTTCATGTCCAAAATATCACCTCAGAATTGCTCCTTGAATCCCTGCTTACTGCTTTCCACAGCAGACATTTCCACCTCTTCATTTATCTCTGTGGCCTGATCCCTTTTTGGAGATGGAATTGGAGAAAAGCTGAAGTGGACTTGGCTGTGCTTGAGACAAGACAGAGACATGTCAATCATTGCTAGGATTTCTAAGCTCCAGTGTTTCAGGAGTAGAAGGATCTATCTATCTCCTGTATTTTTCTGCTGGATAAAGAACCATTTCCATACTTTATTAACCACAGTATGTTAGGGTCATTCTTTCTCCAGGGGCTTGAGATAAGCTTGGAATGGCAGACATTTCTATACTCCGGTGGGACAAACACTGGGATGTTTCAGGGGAATAGGATAAGGGATTATGGAGTTAAAATCAGGAACATTAGCCCCAGAGACTACGTGTCTGCCTCTGTGGGCAGAAGAAGAGGGAAAGGCTAGTATGTAAGATACAGGTGAAGAAAAGGCAGGACTAGGAAACCTAGTCTGGGTTTGGTATGATATGGTGGTTGCCAGAGTATTGTGTCCCTCCCTGGCGTGGTTGGGCTAATCTGGTAAATGCTGCATTTGCGAAGCTGACACCCAGGGAGGGCTGAAGCTCTCTTCCAGCAGGACCCTGCTGCTCAGAAGCACTAAGGAAGTTACTGAAAATGGCACTTCAGTGTACACCTGCACCTTGTCATGTAACAATGGTTATATAGCATAGAAGCAGATGTCCTCATGTGAGACCAGTCCTGCTCCCTAGCTGCTTTGGCCAAGTCCCCCTGGAGACTCTTCTGTCATGAACCCCTGAGGTCACTCTCTTGCAGAGAAAATTTTTTATCTTTCTACCTGATTCTTTATCAGGAATGGACTTTATATGGGTTGTGGCAAACAGCCAAAGCCCTCTGAGGTGGCAGGTACCTGGTAAGCATGAAAAATGGTGCTGAGAATTATGTAGATAGAAGTGGGGAGAAAGACAGGGGAGAAAATGGATGGGGAGATAGCATTTTGTACTTGGATAGAACCAGTCCTGTTGGTGTTCCGTCTCTACTCTAAAAGTAGGTGACTACTTTCATATGTAGCAGAGAACAGAGTTGTGACACTGATGGATCTGATCTTTGTAGCTGGTGGAAGAGGGCAAAGAGGACTGAACAGACAGTGAAGCTGTTGGTGTATGAAGCGGGTTACAGCCAAGGTGATGGGATTGTGGGCATATGTCACTAGGCAGAGCACCTGGTGCAACCAGTTGATATTACCCTGGACTCACACACGATAAGCAGAATTGATTGTTGCACCCTGGTTTTGGCTTACCGCCATTAATGACAGTGGGGACCCTTCCTGGGAGTGCAAGCTGTCCCTCTGAGCCAAAGGGTGTGTGGGAGGTGGATGCTACATCTGTTGATAGTTGGTCTGGGTGGCTATTGCACAAGCATGATAGTCCATCACTGCACTTGTCGATGAAAGCCTAGGTCTTCCAAAGGAGGAGTCACGCTGGGGATTCCTCTATGGTATGGTGGTGTGAATGCACAGGGAATGGGGTCTTATGTTATTATCGTGGCTGCTTCAGAAGGAAGACCCCTGGACTTTTCGTTACTTTGGATGTAGTTTCATCAAAAAACAATGCAAGTGTTTTAGGAGTTTAGTAGTATGTTGATCTAAATATGAAATGGGGGTTTGAATTCAAGGTGAAATCAGGCCTAAAATTCAGATTTGGTACAAAACTTGCTACCTGCTCTTGTGAGATTTTTGGTATCTTAATGGTAAGATTCTTATGATGTCATTTTTGTCTTGTCAGACTGGAACCAGAAAACAGTGACTTAATTAGTTTTGAATCTGATAAGGAAATTGCACGGTTTCAGATACAGGTTCATTGTTTTGATCTATGTCTGTCCCATAACAAAGGTATGCCTGGAAAGGATCTCACTGGTATAGTCTAATGGAAAAGCCTCCTTACCATGCTATCAGCATCACAAAACTCTTCCTCCCATCCTCGAATGTTGTCATACTTGAGCAATGCCACTGACAACACAGTGTAAGTTTGTTCATTTTTGACAGAAAAATTTAAATGGAGCAAATGACACCACATTAAATTGTGGCACTGACTAATGAAGCTGTATTTTGTTTTTTTCTTGCTATAACTTATAATGGAATGTGCAAGAAAAAAGAAGTTTTACAAACACTGTAAATCCCACTGTGAGTTCATTAGTCAAATCAGAAATCAGTTGTACTTCTTAATAGGAATTTTTATATACCATCATAGCCCTGGAGCTGTAAACTTTAAATCCTTAATTTAAATATAAGGCTGCTGTAGCCATTAGCCTGGTGCATAATCTCAGATAAATACTAAGGTAATTTGTTTGCCTCCCAGCATTTCTGAAGTAAAAAGTGTGTAGTATTACAGCAAAAGTGAGCAATATGCTGTAAAGGAAGTACAATTATTACTGCTTTACAATGATTCTTTTGGTTTATTTTCTTTCTAGGATAAAATAGTTTGTCTGAAAACCAGCAGGTTAAATTATCACATGGATGAAATTCTATTCATGTGCAGATAAAACAACGATAAAGTTGGGCATGAAAATCTTTATTTTCTGATACATGCCGTATGTCTGATGAATACAAATCAGAGCTGTTCCTTCTGGCCTTATAGTGAATAAGGGTATTTGTGCATGTGTGTTTAGTGGAAAGAAATTAAGACGGGTATAATAGATACTATTTACTTACTTCCTCATTCATTCACATATGTAACAGCTATAAAATGAACGTACGTTCAGGCTCAGATTTCCATTGCTATGTTGCTATACTGTGACTGGAGGAATTTGTCTTTCTTCACTCAGATTTGGTATCACACTGTCTCCCTGATTTCCTATTTTGCAAAGTTATATTTCATTACATCTTGACATTTTAATGTTAGTTGCCAGAGTCTTACAATGACAGCAATTTCACTTGTTTTGCTTTCTGTGTATATTTTCCTTTTAGTAATATTGTCTTCCATCATTTTATGATATAAAGTCTCATACATTTGTGACAGCTAAATTGAAGACAATTTCCTTGCAAAATGTCAGTGATGTTCTGGAGGTGGTGATGATCAGTTTATTTTGAAACAAAAGTCAATACTTGTGAATTTTTTAGTTGTTCTATGAGAGGACAGGTGCACACATTTAAAGCAATTAAATATCTTGCATTTCACTTGAATGGCACTAGACGGCTTTCCAAATATTTTTTTCACTGCTGTTCTATACCGTAATATATGGAGTAGTGTGGTATACATAGACTTCAGCCCTAGGGTATTACCTGGTGACCTGCATTCTGGTCCTTACTAGTTATGCTTAGGTACACAACTCTTTTAAACTAATTTTCAGTATACTATAGAACTGCACTACGTCATCGTTTTGGTTGTCTTCTGTGGTAGTCATTTATTGGTATAGATGGTAGGGTCTTTTTCTTTTAATACTGACAGTGCAAGTGAAAAAATATTAGTGATTAATCTGTTGTGACTAGAGATGGATGATTTTCTAGAAAATTAGTTTGCTGAAAAACATACAGTTTTGAGACTGTGAATTATATTGACCGAAAATGTAAATAAAAAGAGATTTTGTCAGCAATTTTCTGAGCCCAAATTATTTCTTGTCAAAGTAACATTTAGGAACTAAAGGCACATGAAAATCAATCTCCCATCTCTAGCCACAATTGTTGTTACTGTTCATTGTTTCAGTGATGAAAAGCCCCTATTATTCCAATTTAGCTCAATCCAAAGTGCACCCCCAACACCTTCTAGTTTGACAAGCTCAATTTCACTATTAAAACCCCAATGTGAATGAATATCCCACTGAAATTACCTGATCAATAAGGTGAAGATACTATTAAACTGGAACAGGCAAGGTTCATCTAACCTGAAGGATTAAATTTGCCAACAGAGTCATTAATTTTTCAGTGCAACAAGTAATGTGTTTTACTTTGTAAATTTGAATCTCTGTGTCTCCAAATCACCAAATGTGGCTTGCAGTTTATCAAATTGCTCATTTCTTGTTGTGATTATCTTGTCAGCATGCTTGCAGGACATCTTATGCCCATTTTTTCCTTGTGGACTCTAATTCTTTAATATTTTTTCTTATGGAGAACCACTGCTGCTGAGTGCAATATGCTTTTTACTGAGGATGTGGGCCAGCTGCCATTAAAGAAGGTGGAAAGATTCCCACTGACTTGAGTTGAAATTGGATCAAGACCATGGGAAGCTAATAAGCATGGGAAATATGCACATGCTTATCCTATTATTATTTATTTGTCTCTAAGTAAATGGAGTGCCACCAGACTTGCAAATTGAGCTACCTCCAAAAGTTTTCCTACTTCTTATCTACTGCCAGTATAGCTTTACAGCACATATAAGGAAATCAGTGGTGACAGACATGTATAGTCAATGTATGAAGCTCCACACTTAATTTGGCCACATGCTGTTTGTCTCTTCATGTGAACTAACACGTCTGATGTCTCCATGGGTAGCAATTTGTGCCAGGCTACCATGTCTGGGTTCTATCTGAAATGAGGAGGTTTAACATTGAAGTTATACATGAAAATAGCAAGAAGATGACTAAGACAGTGGAGTAACTACAATTATTAGTGCGTTATTTCTGGTTTTACTATTTTTTTTTTTAAAAAAATCTATTAAACATAAAGTAATAGCGGATTGAATCCCAATCTTAGATGATGTGGAGACAAGAGTGGGAGATGATGCAATATTTTGCCAACCTTCTGGTTCCTGGAAGTTTCCAGTGACAGCTATCAAATTCAAAAGGGTTGTCTGGTGAAATAGCAATTGACTGTGATGCTGAAGAGACATGATCATGTCAGGAACCAGTATTGCTTCTATTACGGCATCATAGCTCTACAGTTTGCTCATTTTTCTCTCTCTGTTGCTGTGTACTTGTTTTTAAGTGTGAGATCTAGTGAAATGTTGTCAGAGTGGAAAGAGAGTATTCAAAACAAGGTATTCTAGAGATAGAACTTTAATGTCTTGTTTGTTTTTGAAAAGACTAGATTGTACTGGCTGTGGTAAGCATAAGGCTGTAGGAAGACTAGCTACTCCTTTGGCTGAAAAATTGCCTCAAAGTCAAAGCATTTTGTAATTTTTTATTTTTTTTTTCCCACTGAGAAAGGTAGTAGTTTTATTGTCCTACATCTGGACTGGAGAAGTAAACAAAGCCAGAGCATGATTTTGTGAAGTGGCACATGACTGACCATATGGTTTATCTATTAGCATGCTGTTGACATAATTCTGGTGCAGGATGGGCCACCCTCTCTGCAGGTGAGGAGAGAAAGGAGAATGCAGCATCAGAGCTCAAGCCGTGCTGTGCCCTTTGCCTAAAGGCCAGAAAATGGGCCCTGGTCCATTTTATTAAGTAGCAGACTGCTTCAGGGGCTCAGAAAAGATCCCAATTATCTTATTCATTTAATTGACAGGTCGCTTGAATTCTTATGTGATACTTTTAAAAACCGTAATTTAAGTTGGCTGTTTCTGTCAACATAATTTCAAGGGTGTGCACATGACAAATAAGTAAAAGCTATCTACAGACATCTGGTTATTGTCTTATGGTCTTGAAGAAAAATTGCAGATGAACGCCTGTAGATAGCCTGAATCAAGATGATCCTGGAAGTACCTTTCATCTCATAACAGAGCAGTGAAATAATGCAAAGGGTATTTATACATTAAAATTAATTATCTTATTAAAATAATATTATAATGAGAGCTAAAGTGCTTTCTGATGTTACAGATACATATAACGGAAGTGGCAGCTATCTCCCAAGAATGACTCCTGGCCAGAGCTTAAGTCTCATCAAGTTAATTTCTAAACCCTTCTCCTTTTCCCTGCCTTAATTGATAGGTAATTTTTGGCAGCACTGTGTGCAAGTGATTACATTTAAACTTTTTTACTCCATATGTTGGTTCCAGAAGGAAAAGGTTAAGGTCCTCTCGATTACACTACCCTTTTCAGAACAAGCTCCTGGTCTAAATATGGGGGCTTTTGAAACAATGCTTTTTTGAAGGAAAAGAGTTGTGATTTTGAAGCACCCCACACTATGGAATATGACATGTTGTAAACAGAGATTGAACAAAATATCCAATGTTGTAAGTGATACTCAAAACAGCACCCAGATACATATAGATCATAGGTCTCAGTTCTAGCACTGAACAGAAAAAGGACTGTGTGGATATTGTATTGGGACCGAATGACTTCTCATCTACCATCTGTGGGGCTTTTTGACCCTTATTCTGAATCACTGTCACCACTAGTCTGTCTGTTATGATTTGTTTTATGTTTAAATTGCAAGTATTTTGGAACAGCATTTTGTTCTGTGTTTTGGTAGTGTCTAGTGTAGGCTTTGTGGACTACGACTAGAAACCAAACTAAACTAGAATTAAAACAATGTTAATGCATCATCTAGACCATGTCTCATAAAATTTGTTGCTTCTCTTAGATACAGAATCAGTGGTGAATTCTTACAATCGCCATTCAGTATCCATGTCATATTTCTAATTGTAATGTCTATGAGCAATAATATTTTTTAAAATCAATATTTCTCAGCAGCGTAACCAGAAGCTTCAATAGCATAAACTGAAAATATTGTCTGCAGAATGATATACTACAGAAGTCTTCCTGAAGTGGCTGTCTAGTCAGAGCTGGGTCTGTGCTGAGCAGGGATACAACTCTGAGGAGTACCTACTTCCTTAAGATGCTCTACATCTTTCTCCACCTTCTGCACCAGTGACATCTTTGGGGTAGTTGAGGCTCTCCCTATCCTCCTGTAGTGTCCTCTGTCTTTCTCAGGATGCATCCATTTTCAAAGAAAAAAAAAAAACATCAAAAAAAGAAGTCAAGAGTCATTCAAGAAGTCCTGGATGAAGACTCCATCTTAAGCAGAAAATTTTTTCTTGCTTCACAGGTAGTTTTGATAACAAGTATGGATTCACCTTTGAACAGACCATCTTTCTTTATTCAGGCCTGGCAGAAGTACGAATGGAAAACATTAAAGATGGCATTTTATTCAAAGGATGGAAAGTAGGTCTTAAACAAAGCCCTTCCCTTATGCCCTACACTGACTTATAAACATATTCTTTAGCTCTCAAGGAAAACTACATAGCCCTTTTGGGAAACAACACTCTCAACTTGTCCTTTTCCTTCCTTCTTCTTTCCCTTTCCCCTTTCCAGGGAACATCTCTTTTCCGTGGAGTGAATAAACCTGCTGGAGAATGTACTTCCTCATCTTCCCTCTGCTCCCAGATTGAACCGGGAAGTCCAGATCAGGGTCCCAGGTCCTCTCCCTGACTCTGAATTTTTATTTTCTTTTAATTCCCAAAAAATGTCATTTGTGCTAGAGCTGGAAGGCATCAGCACAATGTTTATAATGCAAATCTGTGGGGAGAGAATTGGTATTCTTTTGGATTCATCTCCAGGATGAATCTTGTGCCTGCGCTTGGAAATCAGACTCAGAGTAAAACATATGAAGTGCAAAGACGAAGGAGTGGGACAGAACAACCATGCTTGTGAATGTTGTCAGCCAGCGCATCACCAGTAGGGCAATGGAGTGCTGATGGCCACAGGACACCTGTAAGCAGGATATACTGCAGATAGCTTCCTGATGACAGGCACCGCATTTCATCTTGATCTGTCTCTTTTGCTACTGGACTCAGTAGTGAGAATGGTCAACTTTGTTGGCCAGTGAAGCAGCAGCATCCACTTGGCTTGCACTGTTAACAACCTCCTTTCTTTGAACTTTTGCAGTTAAGTAAGCTACAGTGGAAGTTGCTGTGCTGCAGAGTTGAAGAACAGCTGCAGAGGACAGAGGCCGACACTATAACATTTTAATAAATTACATATATTGCCCAGAACTAGAAAATATAATAAGCTTTAAGTTTTATGTTGGTATTGAATACTCCTGCTCACTCAGTTGGCCACATCAGAACCGTGCCTGGTTCTGTCTTCTGCAATGGGAGAAGTGGGAACCTAATGGTTGGTTCTGTCTCTCTCCCTTTTGCTTTCTTTCAGTAGAGATTTTTATAGCACAGGTGTCTTGGCATGTGTGACTGTTTACCTGCTCTCCTCAACAGTTCTTGCTTTAGCTTGGCGCTTTTACGTGCTTTTTACATCTACCACCAGCATAAGCGTGATTTTGGATACACATAATGAAGAACAATAATTGTGGCAATACTGCATCCAGTGTAGCACTATACTAAAACAGTGGTCCAAAGCAATGGAAGCACCTGTCCTCTCCTGTTTACTCCTATAAATAAATTTATAGGTGTTGGCCATCTGGTTACTTTTCTGTGTATGTTGCTAGCATGTCCTTGTGAGTAGTGGTTATGCTTAGATATGCCAGAGACCTTGGTACCAGGAAGGACAGCAGCAAGCTGGTGAATGGAGCGGCAATGTATCAGGAATAAAGGAAACTCCCTTTTGGAGTGAGACTGCTGCTTCCCTCTTGTTGAACTGCTACTACTAAACAGTAGGACTACAGGTATGCTAGTGGATAGAGTGTGGCAAGGGATCGTTCTCTGCTCCTAAGATTAAGCGTTGTGGTCAGGCTTACACCTATATGGTTAAAAACTTTTCCTCCTCAGAACAGGGTGAATTCATCTGTTGTTCAACTCTTGTGAATAGTTCCCTGATGAGCCTTTTTGCCTCTGCTATTTTGTAAGCTATTCCTGAGTGCCTGGCATGGCGTGTGCCATATCTATGCAAGGAAGCCTGCTAATAATTAAACAGTACGGGTGAATGCAAAATAAGGCTCAAATCTATGACTTGGCTCTGTTTGACACACTGTGGATGACCTAGAGACCTTCAACATCAAACCCTCTTGAATTAGAGAGATGGAGGTGCTGGTAGGGCCCTGCCAGGACGAGCTCCTGCTCTGGCACTTGCTACTCCCCATGCTGCCCATTATCGCAGCATCCTGGCCCAGTAAGGGGCTCCCAACAGAGCTGGGCATCTGCAGTGTAGCTTGCAGGGGTCAAAAAAATTGTGGAGATTGCTGTGTTCTGCTGGCTGGGTGACCAAATGGGGTTTTACCACTTCCAAGCAGAGTCTTAGCAACACTGTGTTGCCTTCTGCATCCTAAACACTAAACTCTACCATTGGAAAGCCTCTGTATGTCGAAAAAAACTGAGATGAAAGTCAGAATAAACTACAATTGGAAATTAATTAAGATATTGCCGCAGATACAGTGCAGCTTTAATAGAGAAGATATTTTTGTATGTGATTGAAGTGATTACTTTGACTTCTAATTAAAACAACTGAACATATTTTAAAAGTATAACTTAAACTTCAGAGTGTTTTTTAAATAACTGAAAGAGGATCACATAGGGAAGAAAATCAGCAAATGGAACCTAAACCATAATATCAAAATTATCACTAAATCTACTACCTCTTTCAGTACATCCATTTGAGTGTTCAAGATATAGATTCAAGTATTAAGCACATCAGGTATTTGACATCCCCTTAGCATAAGTAAAGTGCAATTAATAGTTTGAAAATCTTCTATTACTATGCCATTTCACATAAATTTATACACCTCCTCCATATCTTAGATCTTGCATCCTCATCAGTATTTCTTGAGTAGTATATAAAATTCACTTGTATTTATTAGATTCATTTATATGAAAATGTAGAAATTTTGTGGTGAGTCTGTTTTCTGAGTTCTCTGTTACTTAGATCTATATATTTATTTTGCTTTTGGCTTTAGAGAACAGCTATTTCTGCGTAGTTCAGATGTTACTCTGAATTCCCTTTGTGTTTTAAAGTTGTTTATATCTGAGACCGGCTCGATCCTATTTATTGTCTTTTACCAGAAAAGGAATTAGAAACAATTAAGCCATGTCTTTAGTTATCTGCAGTGAAATGAAGGTGTCCCTTTACCGCTAAGGAAAAGATGCTGGGACAAACTAGCATGAAAAAGTCTGTGTCCATGTTGTCAGAATCTCTGTCGGTCCAAGGCAGGTTGTCTTCCTTCAGACTATCAACTGAGATTAATCCCTGGCTGGTAACAGTCTCTGGCGCACACTATAAAACTGTGTCCAAGGATTGTTTGGGTGGGTGCATGGGTTAAAGTTATGATGGGTAATCCTTTGCCTCCTTATACAACAGAAAAGGTGTGGCATCTTACGTGCACACAAGGAGTCATATGGGCTGAAATGCATGTGTAAATGGGCTTCTTTTTCCATCACGTTTCTCTGCTCTGGAGTACCTCTTTCAGGTTGACAACACTGCTCTAAAATGTCACTCTTCCTGATAGACATCGCCGATACACACTGTGATTTTTAAAGCTTTTTAAAAAACTGTATCTATTTTCTGATACATGAAGGACCTGTATTTCATAAAGATTTGAGTTTTGATTTCCTTCATGCTCTCTGATGCTTTATTTCAAGCACATTTAATTTTTTATAATGCTGTTTCTCAAATACCTGTATTTTACTGAATTCTTTTGTTTCTGAAACACTCAGCTGAGATTGCATTTGTTTGTTTTGTTTTTCTTCCATCAGTGCTGGCAAACTCTGATCTTTCACTTTTTGAATATTTAATAAGTGCGTTACTGTATATTTAATTAAAGACAGGTGCTGCTTTGCCATGAGTTTCAGAAGTTTATGTAGAAAAGTTTAGGGAGAAATGCTCCTATGCTACTTAGGCTGAAATTCCTTCTATCTTGATTTCCTTGAACAATTTTCTTTAGTATGATCTGCAGCATTTTTAGGTAGGCACATCTCTTGGAGGGTGCTGATCACTACAGCTCTCCTTGCTGGCTCTCCAAATGTGTGACAGGACTCACCAGCCCTGGCATTAACAGTATGTTAACAAGATTAGAGACTCCAAAGCTGTATAATCATTTTAGCATGCTATTAGAGCTGGGGCTGCTGTGCTCTGCCACACCAAAAGGCTTCTGATTTGATAACATTAAGAGATAGAAAATTCATTGCCTCTCTTGAGGCTTTGTTTCATTTGTTAACCACCTTCATTGTTAAAAATATGCATCTTGTTTATAATTTAAATTAATCTGATTTGACTTTTAGTCACTGCCATTTTTTACTTTGCTTAAGTATTTCAATGTCTGGAATTCTTCCTGTACTTTAGTGCTGTAATCAGGTCTCCTCTCAGTGTTTTTTTTGTTTTATTTTGTTTTGTTTTGTTTTAATAATGCATAGACTGAGCTCATTCAGTTTTTGTGAGGTATTTCCTTCAAACCTCTAATAATTTATGAAGTAATTTCTAAAATCCTTTATACATGCAGATTTGGAAACTTTAGAGATGTATTCAGATGTAAAATTACTTATTTTAATTATCTATTTTCTTGTTTATATATAGATGAAATCTAAGGCAGAGGAAGTGTGCCCATTTTAGAGATGAGTACAGTACTCACCATTGACAGTCAAGGTCAGATTTTCAGAAGATCTCTTCTATTTTACATATCTGATTTAGAGTCATAGTTCTGTTTTAGGACTGGATGGTCGCTAGGCTGGAGCACTGAAGAAGTTTGGATGTAAAATTGCTCATCTGCTGTCAAGAATATTGTAGTATCTGTGGAATTGGAAGTGGTCAGTATGACTGGAAAGTTGGAAATGTAGCATGTATATGTGTGTACATTGATTTACCAGTTACAGACTTGTTAATATAACCTTAACAATAAAAATAATTTTGGAACAGTTACAGAAGTGAAGAAGAGCTTGAGATGTGGAAGTAAATAAAAATTAGGTAAGGCACAACATGGTTTTACCAAATACAGAATTTGCAAGGCTAATGTGGTACTTTCCTAAGAGAAGATAACTGATTTTCCAGACAAGTGAACTGCAGCAGATCTCATCTATCTGGAATACAACACAGTCTTTGAACCTCATGAGAGGTTATTAGTTCAACAGCAGAAGCTGAGGATTAATACAAATATTATTATGTGTGTAAAGATCTGGATAAAAAAGGGCTACGTTGGGTGAAGCTGAAAGGGGAACTGTTGGGTTGGAAGGAAATCATTATATAGAAATTTCCCAAAGATCCATCTTCAGGCCATTTTGTTTAATATTGTCATAAATAACATGGGCAGAAGTAGACACATGCTAGTAAAAATTACTAAGGTCACAAAATAACCTTTACAGAAAAGAGGACCAGAATATAATTTGGTAGGAAAACTGAATGATCATGAGAAATGAGAATAATAGTATTATTAGGAAAGAATATTAACACCATGGGAAATGTGTTCACAAATTAGGGACTGAAATTTGCTAAGGTAATGGCTCTTTATCTATACAAGACAGAGAATAAAACATATGCACATATGTGGTCATGAAAAGCGCAAATGCTGCCTGAGCACCTTTTGAGCAAAGTATTTCTAGTAGAGGCAGAGAGATACTTGTCTTTTAAGGCCTCTGAACCTTGGTGCTCAGGACTGAGAAAGATACATTTATAACATTGGAACAGGTAGAAAGAAAGACTGTCAAATGTCTGGAAACTATTCATTGAGGAGAGGCCGGAAAAGGAGGTGCTGTTGCTTAGTCTTGCAAAATGAAGACTGAAAAAAGTATGATTAATCCCCAGTGGGGGTAAGGGAGAAGTTATATTTGAGTTAAATTAGTGTTGGCACAATGACATAAATTAATTTAAATGGGAAATTAGAAGAAACTTGGGGTTTTCATGAACCGTGAATGCTGTGAATATTAGGAAAAACCTTCTAGAATAAAGAAGGCAAAATCTTGATTTGTTTCAGAGGAACTGTAGCAGTTTATAAAAAAGATTGTGTTGTCAGTTGCCTTCATTAGCAGATGACTAGAGTTGATGATCCAGGAGGTCTCTTGAGCATGGTGTCATGTTCAGTGCCTTCCATTTGGTTCTTATAGTCTTCATTTTCAGAGCACAACATTTGACACCCTTTGCAGTCTGCTCTCTCAGGAAGCGTTGTGGCTCTGATACTGACTCCAGTGATCTTCACAGAATTGGGCTCAAAGTTAGTTGCTCAAGCTCACACTGGAGACTTGCTGCAGAGCTAGGTTTTAAATGTAAACTTTCAAACTCCTAGATAAACGTCTTAAGCATGCAACCATCCTTCCACCACTTACATTTCAGTCTTAATTTATCTATCACACAACTTCTTTTGTGGCAATAATCTAAGTGGAAGATCAAGAGGGTTTGGTTTCTGTCTACTGTTGCTATGTAACAAAATCCACGGTACAGAAGTTACACAAAATGCATACCTGGTTATGGAAACACAAATGGATATTGGTTTACAGTATGTTCAGGAATTGTTATTTGCCTGTTATTGCAATGGGTGTTTCCTTTTCAATGCTTTTAATGCAGGGAAACATGCATCCCATTTCAACTGAAGTTGTCTAAGGAGCATGCAAATAATTCAAGACTTCTTATTAATTCTGTTTAAACCGTCTGTTCCTGTAAGGAAAATTTGAATAGTTAACCATGTAGCAAAATATGAATGTGTGCACAGAAATGTTAATGTTCAATAATGGATGCTTTTTAGTGAATCTAAGGTTTTATTACTGTCAGCAATATTCTGGTTTAAATTTTTTGAACTAGTTAGTAAAAAATTTAAAAACTGAATTGAGTTTGTATTATAACAAAACAGGCAAAAATATTCTCAGTCACTCTTCCATATGGTGTGAATGGCCTTTTAAGAGTGATCCCCGGAGTTGGTGTTCCAGATATTCTGTCCATGACTATCTGCAATCCATAAACTACTGCTGCATTATGATATAGAAAGGGTGCAAGGGAAGGGAAAATATACCTACACTGTTCTTCTGTACTTTCTTTAAGCATCTTCTGTTGGAAATTTACTGGACTGGGATGGACTTTTTACTTGGTTCCAGTACAGCTTTTCTTGTAGGACTGAAGAATAGAAATGAAATACTAGGGTCTAGTTTTATCAGATCAATTGAGATTTTGATGAGATATTTACTAGAAAATCCCTGAATAGTGCAAAGCTATTTACTTTCTGAAAACTGGTTGGCAGTTAATTTAGAGAAGCATCCTCTGCTGTTTGTCCTAAGTACACACATATATTTATTACAAGATACCTCAAACTGTGTATATAGATGAACATAATACTGTTCAATTTCCAGGCTTTGCTTTTTTTTTTTTTTGTTTTCCCATTTTCCAAATTCTGTATGTTTTGCTTATATTGTAGATCACATGCTCACTTGGGCTATTTTTTTGTTCTTATAGCATCTGAGGTATTTGGTATCCTAGTGATTATCCTGTGATGGTAGTAATGGTAAAATCTAGATTTCACTGGAATGAATCTTTCAATATACTTGAAATTTATGTTCTCTCCTGCCTGAGCATAAGTTTACCTCATTTAAGTATTCTGTGTTCCTGACTGGGTAGTAAACCTTCTGTTTTCACTCTCCAGATTTAATATTTTTCTTAGTGTTGTGGTTTAACCCCAGCTGGCAACTATGCACCACACTGCTGCTCTCTCGCCCCACCCGCAGTGGGATGGGGGAGAGGCTCTGAAAAAAAGTAAAACCCGTGGGTTGAGATAAAGACAGTTTAATAGGACAGCAAAGGAAGAGAAAATAACAACAACAACAACAACAACCACCACAATAATTATAAAGATAAAAGAATATACAAACCAAGTGGTTCACAATGCAATTTCTCACCACCCGCTGAACGATACCCAACCCACTTGGGGTCAGCTGTCCTGGCTGTGCCCCCTCCCAGCTTCTTGTGCACCTGGCAGAGCCGGGAAGCTGAAAAGTCCTTGACTGATGTAAGCACTGCTCAGCAACAACTAAAGCGTCAGTGTGTTATCAACATTCTTCTCATTCTAAATCCAAATGACAGCGCTATGTCAGCTCCTAGAAAGAAAATTAACTCTATGCCAGCTGAAACCAGGACTGTGAGAAAAAACTTCCATCTTGCAATACACAGATTATAAGCACCAAAGTATTAATGTAAAGACATTTTTAATTAGTTTAGCTTTATTGTTGATGGTAACGTCTTTGGCCATTATCTAGTGAAACCCATTCTCCATACCTGATTTGCTCATTAAGACCTATTTGTGTTTTTTAACATATTAGCGTCAAAATACCTGCAAGAACGCACAGGTGACTTTATTACTTTCAAATTCCTTACCTCCCTGGGGCTTTGGAAATTCAGAGAAATACATTGATTGTTGTTATTAGTAGTAGCAGTACTCTATATTATTTGTATGACATATATACACAAATTGTCTTTTTTCTTTTGTTGAAAAGTAGAGAATTTTTCTAGCAGGAACAGTAGTGCTTCAGCAAGGAGGTTTGAGGTAGAAGTGCTCTGCTCTTTTTTTGTGGATCTTCTGGAGAATTTTTTTCACTTTGTGCTGTGCAAATCTATTCTGGTGTGATACAGCAAAATGCAAACAACATATTTCTGAAAATATTTTACAGTAGTATACTGAGTACTTAGAAGACTTGCAGAGTGACATCTGACTGCAGATAAGCTGATAAGTGATGGCAGTCAGGTGAAGTCCCTGGTGATTGGAAAAAGGGAAACATTGTGCCCATTTTCAAAAAGGGTAGAAAGGAAAACCCTGGGAACTACCGACCTGCCAGCCTCACCTCTGTGCCTGGGAAGATCATGGAACAGATCCTCCTAGAAGCTATGCTAAGGCACATGGAGGCCAGGGAGATAATTCGAGATAGCCAGCATGGCTTCACCAAGGGCAAGTCCTGCCTGAC